>NC_057948.1:4378969-4407185 GCF_018555375.3 Anguilla rostrata
TTCTTTTCTCCCAAAATCAACACTGTGACACTTACAAGCATGTCTTATACTTTGGGAAAAACAGAACACGTATTGTATTTATGTGCTTATTGTTGCCTGTGTGGAATTGTTGTTTTTTTATATTGTAAGCCAGGAGCTTAAATAAAATTCCCATCATGCCTAATGGACAACCAAGATTAGTATTATACAATACAGTCGGTATTTAAGGTCTATCAGGAACAAACAGAGACTCTACTGTCACTAACATGCATAGAGACACTCTACTGTCCCTAACACAGACACAGAAACCCTACTGTCACTAACACACAGCAAAGGCCTTACCATGTAGCCCCGTTCTTGGTGATTGTCTTTCCTGCTTCAACCTCCACCCCCTTGTGGTAACAGGGACAGCTTGTGGCAGGGACACATTGGTTTTCTTGGTTCATGTAGGTTCCCTCTTCACAACCGCAGCCGTCCACAGGTAAGAAGTCTACCTGGCAGGTGTAGTCAGGCTCACTGAGAGAGCGGCAGGTGCGCTTGCAGCTGGTCATGCTGTCCTGAAACACCATTGAGCTTGGGCAGCTGGTGTATTTCTCTGAGAAAAGGAAAAGACAGAAAACCCCATTTTAGTATCGCTTAGCCTGATCTGTCCTGCTTCTCTTTGTCTGATGAAGTTTGACCTACTGCAGGCAGTTTCTCTCCATCCTTTGAGTATGATGCCTTTGACGGCACAGGCGTAGACGTAGGAAGAGAGTGCAGCACACATGCAGTCTTCGCTCTTCTCGCAGTTGCAGCTGTCATGCATGCATTGCTGAGGACAAGAGGGAGTCCGCCATCAAAAAGAGCTCTCGGACAAATTTGCTACGTTGGACGGAAATTCAGCGACTAGGATAATGATCATGACCTCTTCAAAAATGACGACATCTAAATAATTATGTGTGTAATGACTTACTGCTTTGTAACTGTCTGGGCTTATCTCAGAATGGCACTGGGAAAATGGTCCTTTTGGGTCTGTCAGGAAGGAGCACCAGTACTGGGCATATTGCTCTGTGGAAAGGTGAGACACAAATACATGAACACATGGAACTATGTTTCCTGTCTTTGGTAGAATATCATCATAATACTTTAAAATACCATGTCATATACACAGTAAACACATACTTCCCTATAGTGACAAATATGAGAATGAAGGACAGAAGTAGGCTGCAGGAAGAGCTGTAGTGTTCATGCTGTCATGGTCAGAATGTCACAGTTGTAGTGTACATGTTGTCAGTTAGGGAGTTCTAGTGTGCATGTTGTCATAGGAAGTTACAGTAAATATTGTCATGGGGAGTCACAGCTGAAGTTTGCTTGATGCCATAGTTACCGTTCTCCACGCTAAGACCGCAGGGGTTCTCAAAGCTGCCCTTAACATCGGGGCAGCTGGCCCTAGCCTTCCAGGTGTTGGCGAATGCTGCTGCGGTGCCTTCCACCAGTCCACTCGTGGATTTGAAGTCATCTGATTGGATATTGTTAAAGTTTCCACACAGACCTGAGGGAAGAAGGCACATGGTACTGGCAAATCAAATTCTGACAAATCATCTACAAGTGGGCTACAAGTGGAGGTGGCAGTTCAGCCAATGCATCCACTAACCTTTAACTCAGATTTGTTAGAACCAGCATGCAGGAAACAAATATCACCTTTTCCAGAAAGTTCCTGAGCAGTTGTGCTCAATGCATGTGAAATTTTCAAGAAATAACCAGGCAGCACCTTATAATAGTTTCCCAATATTTCCAGTAATTGCCATTTTTACAATAACATGGTATTGATTGATTTTTTTTTTTTAACTGATTTTTGAAAATATCATCAGGAGTAAATCACATTAAACATATTAACTAAAATAAAGTTATTGTGGTAAAGCTCTGGATCATGTCCTTATTCTCTGTATCCCTGGGCTTATGGTAGGATGATGTACAGGTTGAAAATGCGAACACGTACCACAGGTTGTCCCCTTGTATGAGGGGTCTAAGGTGATGTAGACCTGCATGACTGGAACCAGCTGGATCGTCAGCTGGAGCCCGTAAATGGTTTCGGCAATGACGTAGAATGTGGATGGGTTGAAGATGGTGACCTTATCTGCAATGTAAATATGATTCTGTTAGAATACTTTCATTTCTGTTCATTACTAGCAGAGATATAGCAGAAATGCTGCAACAGCCTACCTGTAGAAAGTGGCAGTGGAGCAGCTAAACTATTTACAGAGACAGCTCCGTTTGACTGGATGGAGATGATCTGTGGGATGGAGAGGAAGTGAGTAGGGAGACATTTAACATTCTACAACAGCTGCCTTAAAAATATGTCCTGGTTGGTCCACCATTGGTGGATATGGTGGCCAGTAGTCCCCACTGGATGCCAACCCAGGGTATATTGTTGCATTTACTCTAATATGCTAATTGTCGCTAATCAATCAGCAGCCAATATGGTATTGCTGAACCATATTTACACCACATCTGCTGGAATTTTACTGGTCTTGAAATGGTTCATGTAGTTCAAATATTTTCATATTTAAGCCAGATGTGACAAAAGAAGACTGAGACACCCTAAGGTGAAAGAGGTGTTTCATGAATTTCAGGCTTTACTTAAATGACGCCTGAAAGGATGCAGAGGAAGGAATTACTTACAGTATCTGGGACTCGGATGATCACAGCCTTCAGACAGGTCTCTGTGTCGCTTAGGCCACATTTTTGTAAGTCTGCCAGTACTGTGAAATCCGTCCCTTCACATTGCTAAGGGAAAAGGGTGACAGTGAACACTGACACATGTTGCTTTACAGGAAATGGAACGTTTTTCCTTACCCTTCGTCAGAAGCTATGCACTCTCTCCCAAAACTGACGTTTCACAAACCCATATTTTTTCAGAAGAGAATTAATCCATTCCAGTTTTTTTTTTAAAAACAGATTGCCTCAATTGCACATTTTTCTGTTATTTCATTCCCTTCCAAAACTGTCTGTTTTGAAGGGCTGAATGTTAACCTGTTTGTACGTGGCACTATATAAAAATAAAGGTTCACTGAATGTGTATTTTGAACATTCACCAGGCTTGGACTGCACATACCTGCTGGTTGTGGCTGTTGTTTTATAGCCACTCCCAGCCAAAGCTAATATTATAATAATTGCTGCTGTTGTTTCTAATTGTGCATATTTGCACAATGGATTTTCAGAGGCATAAATATTTATTCTATGCAGACTTTATTTGCAGAAACTTAATGCTCATTAGCTCCCAGGACAAAAAGCAACAGAGGCCTTTCTTCTTTTCTTATGTCTCTCTCTCTCTCTCTCTCTCTCTCTCTCTCTCCGTCTGTCTGTCTGTCGTCTATAGAAAGTAGGATGCAGGTCACAATGTCACAGTAACATTTTAATAACAAAGTTTCAGCATTCAGCCTGGAAACAATACACCTCACTGCAGCTTCAGAGTGTATGACCTGCAGAGTGTGTGCTGTTTATGGAACTTGACCCTAACCATGCGTTTGACATGTAAAATATAATGGTGTCAGAATCACAGACTCTATGGGCACTAACCTTGGCCAGGACGAAGGAGCACTGCCCATTAATGCTGTAGGCTTTTCCGTCGAAAGTGGTGATATGTGACCCACCCTCTACAAAACAGGTTCCAGGGCATTCCAGTTCCTCACAGCTCCACTCACCCCCAGAACATGTACTGGACAAAACAGCTTGTATTTTAGTTAATTATCACATGGTCACAATGCTTCACAATGCCTACCTGAGTAAAACTGTGGATGCTAGCTTTTGTTCTGGCCTTGTACTATGACAACTGGTTCTGCTAGTATCCAAAACTGATAGTTTTTGTATTTCAAAGTTTAGGTTCAAAACACTGTAACAGAAGGTTTTTTTGTGGTTCTTATAACCAAATGGCATGTTCTTAAGCCTGATATTTTCTTTATTGTATTTTGTGTTCTGTGTATATACTTATTTATTGTAGGTTGCCTCTTGGCCTGGACACTCAAAAAAAAAAATTAAATCAGTGGTACTATTTAAAATAAGGTATGCAAAAATAATAATAACCATTGTCTTTAATCAAGATCTACATTAGTTGAATCAGGATCTTTTGTGCTGGGATTTTTCCATAGGATCTGACAAAACACCGATGAGGTTGATGGGAAAGTATAATGCAAGTGATTGAAAATGAATATTGGGAAAAACTAAAATGATGCCAGAAAGAGTGGATACACATAACTTACAGTAACACTGCGGTTGATTTTGACATTTCACAGATCATTTCACTCACCATTTCGAGCATCCGCTTCTGTAAGATTCTCCTGGACTGTATGTTCTTCCATTATAGGTACAAGAGCACTGTTCTACTTTGATACAGCCAGTCTGCTTGATGTCATCAAAAATTGTCCCTGAAAAATACATATTTTTAACATTTAGCATTGTGATCCAACTCTGAAATGACAAACCTAATTATACCTGCAGCTACAGAAGAGCACTTAAATTTTTCTGCACCTCTGAATGGACATAATGGGGCTCGTTCACAAAACATGTATACGATCACATTTGATCTTAAATTGTGTGTATGAACGTTTCCAAGTACATTTCGCCATTCATAATTTTTTTTTCTTATCTGTATTTTTTCACGGCTGTTTCCTTATGCAAATCACATGGACAAGATTACGCATTAAATTTATGAACATTCGGCATTCATCATCTCATACACCTGGGATATGCACACAAACAAAGTTATGCAGATGTGTCATGAATCTCATATTGGAGAAATAATTGAAGAAAAGTTTTGTGAATGAGGCCCAATGTGATTATGGCACAGATATTTTCAAAAATGTCTTTTTTGTCATTTAGTGCATTCAGCTGAATGCCTTTTTCAAGTGCAATGGTGTTTCTTTCTGTAAAGTAAAACCCATGAGAGATAATCATCAGTTTCTTTAAAATGTTTTGTGATCTCCTTATAAAATCACTTTGCAAGCAAGAGGCACTAAAAATAGCAGAAGACGCTGTTGGTAATTACACTGCAGATGACTCAAAATTGAACCTCATCTATCACCCTCATAAACCTATCGGTATGGTAAGCCTCACCATGCTAACAGTTTGATGTGAGGTAAAACCCACCCAACTCATGGGTTGAGTTTTGCTAATTTGAATTTATTGAAAGGATAGCCCCTTGAGATGTAGCATCTCATTTTCAAGGGGGTCCTATAGACACAAATACAAAATTATAAAACACATACAAACAAAAACAACATTACATAACAAACACACACTGCAAATACACAGATACAGAAAGCTCGCTTACCCTCTCCCACCCACAACCACACCCCCAACCCTCAGCTGTTGTACAAGACAAATTGGCTACAATAACCTGGATAATAAATCAATTACATCAATTACATCAGCACAAAGAGCAATTGAAGCAGTTAGTCTTCAGTTTATTTGTAACACAAATAAACTGAAGATTGTAAGTATGCACAAATTAAAAGCAAAAACAGGTTGTTTTAAGATGAGAAAATTAAGATGACCTATAGCAGCGGAAAGAGGTAAAGAGGAAGATTATTCCAGTCAGATGGAGCTGTTAATATGTAGCAGAGGTCAGGTACTACTTATAATAAATCATGGTCCATCAGCAAATAACTTGATACTGGCTAAAGCTTGTTAGAAGCAAACAGGTAGCATGACTTCTAGTAGAAACCATTCTCAAGCAAATTGCCCATTCCAGACTCTGGAGCGATAGAGACTACTGAACATGGGAGCATTTACCAGGTGGGCAGAAGCAGCCGTCAGTACAGTGCTGGTCACACATCTGGCTTCTCTGTGGGTTAGAGCAAGTGTCGATGCACGGGGTTCCACACTCCTGGTACTCCATGTTAAAGGGACAGGATTTGCCTGTGTGCCACAGTGAAGCCAGTCAGCCATGACAAGATTGAAATCAAAAGGTATCATCAACCTCTTTCGCAGTATGTTTACACAGTCAATGTACATATACTCTGAAAATAAGACCCCAGCGTATTTACAAAAGATGTTTCTTGCATGAAATGTATGTTGTTTTATACATCTGTGGAATTCACTATGAAATGATATGGTCTATAAAAAATATGCTACTAAATATTAATTCAGTTTTATTTTTTCACACTGATGTTGGCTAGGTTTATCTTATAACATATTTTTTTTTCATATTAAATACTTGATGTATTAGATGTAATAGATGAAACATTTTCATCAGTGTTTTTGAGGAAGATATAATGTCACTTGGATTGTTGTGTGCGCGTTGGAGGAAAGTGGAGAGCCACGTACTGCAGAATTGCTGGGTCCTCCACTGCTGTGGCTGTCCACCAGCGTGTACGCACTGTCGCGAGTACTCCGAGATGGTGTTACACAGGCAAAAAGAGCTGCTGCTCTTTTTGCAGTTGCACATGTCAGAAACGCAGGCTTTCATTAGGTAATCGCTGGCCACCAGGTCCTGGCAACTGCTGAAGGCCTCTTGGGACATTAGCTTCGCGCAAGCCTCTTGCTGCAAGGATAACCGCCCAGGGACAAGTACAATAGGTGCAGTACAATAGAATTGTTGTGTTAAACAAATATTAATCTCTCCCCTTTCCAAAAAGAGTTGTTGCAACCAAAATGCCAGAAACATATGCTGCTTTGCAAAGACATAAAATCATACAAAAAAGGAGGTGGGCAAACCCACAAATACATAAATGCAAGTACATCATTCAAATGCATGTATCTGAAATGCTGCCCATTCTGTTACACCCCAGGACCAATCAAAACACCGAATGAGTGATCAAATGTCCTTATCACTGGGAGATGCTGTTTTGTGAAATGAATGGATGTAAAAAACTGAAAATCTATCATACTCTTGTACTGCACCAGGTGCAGATGCTTACCAGCGCCACAGTTTTGCAGCTCTTTTCAGGCAACGGTGCAGGTGCTTCACATTTTTCTGTGGGGCTGTCCATCCTCCAGATGTTAGCAAAGTTAATAGCAGATAATTTTGCACCTGTAAGTCATGAGAAGTTTGGAGGTTAAGCTCTGAATATATATTTTAAAAATTACACCCAGATATACATAGAATAAAATGTTAGTTCTGTCTCTCTTCACAGTTTTTTTTAGCTGCAAGCATTGGTGAATTTCACAGAGGTTCAGCAAAAATTTACCATCTTTATAGAACTCATCGTAGGTCTGCACCCCGTTAAAGTCACCGCAGAGCCCACACGTCTGGTTTCTGAATTTGTTGTCCATTTCCATCTAGAACAACATGAGAGATTTGAAAGACTGAGTTGTATTATTTATCTTAGGAAACAGAAAATATTCCTTGGAACACAAGCATTATATACAAAACCATGACCACATTTTTCTCATTGTATATTACATTATTACATTTTTTTTTATTTTGGTGCTTTAAAAAATTATGATTATATCATTTTCATATTATATACAAATATTTAAAAGTTTATAAAAATGAAACCTTACATTTTCTATTTATTTTACTGTGTACTTTTGATATTTGATGATATAGACTCATTTTAATTTGCAAATGTGATCAAACAATGGCCATTTCAGCCAGCGGCATGCTTAACCACAGAAATTGCATTAGTTTGCCAACAGGACAGTGACAAAATCATGCACACATTCACAAATATCCCTGGGCAGGCATGTGTTTAGCAAATCAATTGTCAAGGTTTGTCTTTCCTAAAATGGATTGTTTGTTTATACTTAACATAATGTACATACAGTACACAAGGAACAATCCATTGTGGTTTCAAGATCCTGCTCTCTATTGGTGGAAAACAGCCAGTGGGAATTATAAAAGAGAAACATTACTGCTTCAGTGAAGTTAGATTAGTAAGACATGCTAATACACTCGAGTATGACTGCGCACAGGAAAGCATGCCAATATGCATTCACAGCATGTACTACATGCCTTATAAAGGACACTGCACACACTGATCTTCTTGTGCTTCTCATATATGTAGGATTAACGGGTCTGTGCTTTACGTTTCCGGTTGGCTTGAAGATGCCAGGCTTAGAGACTGAATTTGATCTAACCCTCTCTGAAGAACAGGACGCTGATTGTCTTGGTTGAGACAAGCAGAGCGATATCTACATTTCGTATCTCCATGCCAACCATATGCTAGGATAAATCCCCCTCCTGGTTGGTTGCAAGATCCTGCTGTTGCCTTCTCATTTAGAAGAAGATCATCTTGTGGTCCAACATCAGCTACACAATCTGAAGCACTGCTGTCTGGCCTGTCTCTCTCAGCGCATATATAGAATGCTGTCTCTCCCCAATGTGCCCTTTGCTTGTCTCTACGAGACATCTACCCAATATACCATTCACCTGTCTCTACAGGACATCTACCCAATATACCATTCACCTGTCTCTGCGGGACATCTACCCAATATACCATTCACCTGTCTCTACGAGACATCTACCCAATATACCATTCACCTGTCTCTACGAGACATCTACCCAATATACCAGTCACCTGTCTCTACGGGACATCTACCCAATATACCATTCACCTGTCTCTGCGGGACATCTACCCAATATACCATTCACCTGTCTCTATGGGACATCTACCCAATATACCATTCACCTGTCTCTATGAGACATCTACCCAGTATACCATTCACCTGTCTCTATGAGATATCTACCCAATATACCATTCACCTGTCTCTACAGGACTGTTATGATGGTTACAATACATGATGAGGATGGTTTATCAAATTTGGCTAAAATCAGGTTATAACAGATATGATGAAGCAAGCTGCTGTGAATGGCAGCTGCCCAGCTAACTAATCACTCCTAATAGGTGTGTTCATAGATAAGTGTGTGCAGTGTACTTTCTAAGGTTTGTGACATGCTGTGTATGGGAATAAACAAACTACCATGTTCCTCTGGCAAACCTAGGCCTCAGAATAACACATTTGATTAAGCATGTTTAGACCCCCCAGTTTCAGTGTATTTTTACACGGCATCACAAGCATCATACCAAGAAGGAGTCATCCCTGTTCCATGTGGCAACCAGGCCCAGCTTGGATGTAATCTTAATGTGAGAGGGGGTTGGCTCAATAAGAACTCCAAACTGGCTGTATGGGAGCTTGACACTGAAAGATATGAAAGTTGGTTAAAGGTGCAACACAAATAATTAAAAAACAAAACAAACAAACCTGTCACACTGCCCACGTAATGTGTCTTATTAACGACCATTTGAAAATACTTTTTTTATAAAAATTTTGGCATTTTACTAGTATAAGAGGCACATATCACACATACTGGTTAGGCATAGCTGGGATGCTGGCTTATTATGCTTATTTTACATGACTCATGTCATAAGCACGATACTTGATATTTGGGTTAATAGCTGAATATTTGTGTAGGTAAACATAGTCATAGTTAGTTTAGGGTACTACCCAGATTAAAACAAATAATACTAAGCTCAGATTTCAGGCTGCGTTTCTCGCTACCCCATTCTGGACCTGGGTGGTACCTATTTTCATAGTAACATACTACGTGAGACATTACTGTTGCCAAATTGATCGTTTTCATCCACATTCAAACAGTGAATGAAGACATTCAATGATTTATACTCAGAGTGGATCATAGGGGGCAATAGTAGCTACATGTACCTTTTTAAGGTAAATTTTGCACATACGAGGTGTGGCTATTAAATAATGAGACTAGTGCTGTAATTCAATTTTAATGAAGAAAACATTTAAATTCCTTTCCCCTTCAATATATTCCCCTTCTGCAACTACACACCACTGCATTCTGGTCTTCCACTGATCAAAGCAGTGCAGTTGGTCTTCTTCCGTTAGTTGCCATTTTCCCATTTCTTCTGACCCTTTTAGAGCAACAGTGAACCAACACTATTAGGAACAGGTTCTAGAAACCTTTCGAGAAAGGGTCAGAAGAAAGAGGCCACAGCTGTGGGAAAATGGCTTCATCCTTCATCAGGACGACACGCCAGCACACTCAGCGCTCTCAGTGAAGCAGCTTTAAGCTGAGAAACGCATCGCAGTACTTGACCACACTCCCTATTCACCTGATCTAGCACCATGTGACTTTTTTCTTTTCCCTAAAATCAAGTCTGCACTCAAGGTAACCCGTTTCGAGTCTGTTCCAGAAGTGAAGAAGAAAACGATGGAGCTTCTGAGACAACTAACAGAAGAAGACCTACTGCACTGCTTTGATCAGTGGAAGACCAGAATGCAGCGGTGTGTAGTTGCAGAAGGGGAATATATTGAAGGGGAAAGGAATTGAAATGTAAGTTTTCTTCATTAAAATTGAATTACAGCATTAGTTTCATTATTTAATAGCCACACCTCATATATCAGGAAAATTTTTTTTGAGATATTGGCAATATGTGGAATAGCTTTCCAGGAGGAAACTCTTGGGTTGTTGAAGCCCATCCATGATGCCATGTTAGATTCTCTTTAGTTTGTAGATAAAAGACAATCCGAGATGGTCTGAATGGCCTGTTCTCATCTTTATTTATAAGTTTAAGATTTCCCAGTTCTCACTCGTTATGGTTGACAAGGACTGAGTCCTTGGTGAGCTCCACCACTGTCCCGTCCAGCTTCATGGTGATCTTGCTGATGGTGGGCAGGCCGTCCACCACTTGCCTCCTCATCTGGATGTTGAAGTCTTCGTAGGTGCTCTTGCACAGAGAGCTTAGAACAAAGTTACAGGTGGAGGGCACTTGGATGACATCCCCATCAAAAGTCTTGAAGTGGTAGTTTCCCCATGTGCTGCAAACTCGGCCATTGTGAGTAGGGCTCACTCCTTGGGCCAGAGAAAATCATCATCATCATAAACGTGACATCACAGATTTTTAGTAGAACATTCCTTTAGGTAGTAAATGTCAGTAACAGACAGTAAGTTGTGGGAACACACTTCCAGACCTTACCTGAGATCACTGATAACTTAGTGATGGAAGAAGTCATATACACGGACTGAGAAGAGGCTACAACACAATGAGGAAGAAGTTAGCTGCACTGTTTTTTCTTTCTACAACACAGCCAAAACAGTAACTTGGGCAATAATGCAAAGCCTTATTGTTTTATGAAATATTCATTTTTTTTGTATTCATAACTCACATTGTTGATCATCTGAACCAACTGTGGAGAGAAGCAGTGGAAAGAATTGTATTCATCATATTTTATATAACATATTCTCTATCAGTTTTTCAAGTCACATTAAAAACATGTTTATTAGTGAAATTAGCATGCTTTGAGATTTGCAGGTTTTTAAAACACATTTTGAACGAGAATTTAAAGGAGTACCATGGTGGTTGAACGTGACACTTCCCAGTTGTCTTTAGGCAACAACAAAACAAATGTGCATAGTTTTTTTATTCTTCAGTCATTTCAATGTACTTTAAAACGTATTTTTCTAAGCCTAAATTTCCCACTATAAAAATTCACCCAAACGGTCTGGGCGTGGTAATGAGAACTGTCAGTTAGCTATGATTGACAGACCGTGCCCCGTTACCATAGCTACCCCCATGATACGCACTCTCTTTGGGAGACTGAATTTTCACAAGCTAGCTAGCTTAGTAGTATATCAAGTATCGATAGATAGCTAAGGTAAGGACGTTGACTTATATCCAATTATAATTTTTGCTATCTAGCTAGCCAAGTTAAGATAAAAGCACAACTATAACGTCCTCATAAAAGCAAACTAGCAAGCTAATGTTATCGATAACATTGCCTTAAGAAAGCAAACCTCCTAGCTAGCTAACGTTAGCTAGCTAGCTAAATGAATATAACCAGAAATAATCTAAAGGCACTCTAATTTAAGTGAACCTAACGTTAGTCAAATATTTGCATTGTCTGAACAGCAGGACGGTGTGTCCTGTCAGATTTCTTTACGGGGCGTGGAAATGGGAGTGGTTACTATATTTGTGACGCAGCAAAATGACAACTTTCTCAACCAGTTGAAAATAGGATGATGAATTTAAAACGCATTTTTCTCCAAAAATACAGAACGGACATATTTAATACTTTGCTCATTGTGTTTCTTCAATGCCTCCTGTGCAAATAGCACATAAAACCGAGAAAGTGTGAAAATCACCATGGTACTCCTTTAACTCTCGATATATATTCTACATTATGACCTGAATTTATATTTAGCAGGTACTGATGTTCTAAAATGTTCTTCCATAACACCGCAAACACTTCATTTCCCATCAAGGGAATAATAATTTGGTTATTTTCATAATTGTGGAGCTGTATCTTAAGCATTAATCGGGAGCAAATGTTAATGCAGTTCCTGCAGATCTTAGAGTTGCAAAAAGATGTACCGACCTGTCAGCCCAACAGACAGCAGCGTCCAGGCCAGGAGTCGTAAGAGTGTCCCCATTCTCCTATGGGGCTTGGAACGTTCTCAGGACTGGTGCAATGGAGTAACGTTTCCATTCAGACTCTGAGTTTTATACCCCGACTTTCTGAGGAGGGACAAAGGAACCTTGGAAATCAAAGGCGGTGGTTGACAGATAAATTTTAATATGTCAAGATGAATAGTGACTCTGTGTTTAATTAATGTTCCCTCCCTAAACATTAACATTGACAGCTTGTGTTGACAGATTTGTTCCATGTAAAAGATCTGTTAACTCTGCTATTTTAAAATAATTTTCATATAGGAATGTAGTTCATTTAAATTTTCATTTGAATTAATTGGTTTGGATGTATCTATTGTCTATATCTATTGTATTTATTACATTATCTTTCCATTAACACAGTCAGTAACATGTCCATTAACATGTCATAATGTTATTATGTTCTTCTCTCCTTTTTGCTCATAAGAGATTACTACTTCATTCCCACTCATCTGTGAGACGTATAGCTGTATCTGATCGGTACATGGCTAATATATAAGCATATAGTAAAATGTAACAAAGTAAATTGATCTTTAGGTCTAATCACATAGCATAAATACTTAATGAACACACAATGACCTCCTAGCCTTTAACAATACACAAACAAGCTTTAAATCAAAAATTGATTATTTTGTTTTTATCTATTAATTGCTTTCACACTAAAACACACACGCAATATTCAAACATCTTGTTGTCCTTGAAGTTTGATCCCTTGAGCTTGAGAGGCTCTGCTGGAGGGCCTAAGAATTTAGCGGGGGTGCGTACTTCTGGTTATAAAAAAGAACACTCTCCTCCTGTCAATCCCTCCTGTTTTTTGTTCAAGCAATAAGCTTTGAAACATAATCTATTACTCACCCCTGCCTAAACACATTACTCACCCCTGTCTAAGGTTGTCTCTCTTTGTAGATCTTACCCTTCATTGGAGTGAGTCAGAACACACTCAGTCGTCAACCGTCTTCTGCGATCTATAGTTTAGATGACAATATCATCATCTGCCAGGAACCCTTGTGGCACGTCTGGCCATTCCTGTATAATGTAGGGCTCCCACCTCCCTGCTGCTATTGGGGTGGCCTTACACACTGGGTGAAAAGGCTTAAAACACAGCTCATCAGCAGCAGTATGATACAGATCAACAAGAGTCACTGCACAAGAACAGTGCCAATCCCTCCCAGGCCATTTTTCAACCATCCGAACATATCCCAAGTCCAAGTCTGATGAATTCTCACAACCTCTTATATACAACCTCCTGTTATATAAGTGACATAGGAACACCAGTATAGTGAAATGGCAATTGTGCGACTGTGGAACACAAATCCAGTAATCAGAAATATTTAATTTTTCTTCATATATGTCTTAGTTAATTGGTGATAATGTTTCAGAGTTGATAACTCTGTTCATCTCTTTGATTATCGTTATGCAATCCACCTCTGTCTTGGATTCCGTTAATGCCATGGAGGGGGTCTACACTCGAGGCTAGCCAGCCCAGACCTCCTGCAAAGGATAGTATGGAAATCCCCCACGTCAGCAGCAGAGCCAGCTGAATTTGAGCCGGCTTATTTGGAACTGCAGACTTAATTTAAACTGAAAAGGCTATTTGCTCGCAATATGAGTTTTCCTGTTTGTACTCCTGCTCTAATATGTAACCACTCTTGTTTAAACAGTATGAGTGCGTCAACATGTGCCCAGCTCTAATGGTTGTCGTCACTGTCACAGTCTGTCACGGTCAATATAAAACTGCAAAATTTATGACCACATTACATTAGTCAAAAACAGAATTTTAAAAGAAGATAAGCAACAGATTTCAAAGGGTTTTTGGTGTAATTCGTAACATACACCAGCTGACCAGGCCAGAGGTGCATCATGTTACCTGTTTTTATTTTTTTATTGCTGCAGGTTGTCTAATTGGTGCCTGCGCATGCGGTGACACTGTCTACGCCCCACTGCTTGTTTGTTCGTTCACTGTTTTTGAGTTTTATGATTATGTTGCGGTCTTCCTGTTTATTTTTTATTGTTTTTACTGTGGATTTTATAGTGTTTTTAAGTCTGGAGCACTGGACCAAATTAATTTCCCCATGTGGGATAATAATGTAGATCTGAATCTGAATCTTGTCTGCTTCTCCATCTTCTTATCCATGGACAGATCTAAAAGTTTCAGTTATATAACTGAATAACAAAATAATTTGTTATGGCCTCCGGTTCAGTTCTGCACCACACATCACCCCTGCAATCTTCTTGGGGGCACCTGTCATGAATTCACACGGGTTCTGGCACAGCTCTCTTTGGCAGTAGCACTGCTGGCAGAGACAACACCTAGTTCCTGTTAACATAGAGAAAAGATGGTCTGTTAGTCCAGAGTAAACCGCTGTTACAAAGAAAAAAAAATGCGTGGGTTTATTTTGTTATACAGCAGCTACTTAATCCTTTCTTAAGAATCCTTTCCTTTCTTAAGTCTTTCCACACTGTGAGATTTGAGCAATGTTCTTTTGCTTTAAAACAAAACAAAATAAAAATAATGTGGGAGTTTTACTGCTTATACTTATCAATTAGTAAAAGATAATTAGGTGTGATATCACCTGACCTTCCCTTCTTCCCCTTCATATCTTTGACTTTTCATTTCGGCATTTTTGCTCTTCCATAATTATTATGGAGGTCAAATGTTCTAATCATAATGCAATCACAACCTGTGTTTTCCGAGCAAAATTGTAACTGCAGGTCAGTTCAGATGGTCATAATAAAAATGAAGGTCTTGGTCCTTACTAACAACCCGTCAATATTAACTGTTTAATTCCTTTCTCTTCACTTACAAAAACATTCAGATGTCCTGCTGTTCTTTCTGCAATTATGGTGGTTTTGACTTCACAAGTCTCGCTATTAATACTGTATCTGATCGCAGAAGCGGGTCGACTTTGCAATGTTACTTGACGTAGCTACTTGCCAGTTAGCTGTTAGAATGAGAACATGAGACTGAGAGGAAGGGGAGGAAGTTGCTGTCTGAGCAGGTGCATATTTTCCCTGTGCCTTCTGTAAAAGTGCAGAGCTGTCCTGTAAGCTGTGATTTTCCGCATAATCTTGATTCTTATAGGTGTTCCACATTTAAAAAAAAAAAATTAAAAATTATTCCACTTATGCAATTCTAATGGATGTAAAAGCAATTTTTACGGATATCGTACTTAAGTTTGGTCTTTTTACCATGACCACACATTAGACATGCTGCATAATGTCCATTAAACTACATTAAATTAGACATTGAGTCAAATAATCTGTACATGGATTGACCGCTGTGCAGTCTCCCTACACTTGTGTTACACATACAGAGGTAGTCCCAATTGTGTAATTAAAGGTAAATTCAACCAGGCTACAACAGTTGCTGCAAACGCAGACGCGCGCTATCGAACCCTCTAGCACTGAACACACCCATACAGTCCACACACCCCTCGTAAGCACACAATATCAGTCTCCAAGACACTCAAACTCTTCACATCGTGTACAAAAGTTTTTGTTTCGCATGCAATGCAGATACATTGAGCTGCTAGTTACTTTTTGACAACAGATTATTAATATAAGCTGAGACCATTGCAGACTTATTTTCTTTATTTGGGTAAAGGGAAACATGGTGGATGGTGACTTATTTATTTATTTGGGAACAGCTGTTTAAGAAACTACCTGATGCTGCACATCTTACTCTAACCCTTTTCATTCTTTCCCTTTATTTGCCTCTTAAATTTTCAAATTTAATAGCAAATTTGTTCAGCAAGTTTTACACCTCATAGACAGACTTACAAAACTTAGTTTTTTTACTAAGAGATGAGGAACAATAGTAGTTCTTCCTCTAAGGGAACTAATTGAACATGGAAGTTTACATTTGACAGTAAGACTATATGAGGAGCAGTCAGCAAACCTTGATAAGGCTCTAAGCATAAAGAAATACACATTAAATAAATCATCTTTGCACCTTTCCGCAAGACAGTCTGTTAAATTTTCCACAGTTCTTTTATGTTATAGTATTGTATTATTGATATGATGATGATGATGATGATTTTTCTGATGATTATTATTGTTGTAAATAATAATAATAATAATAATAAGGAACCATAAATGACCAATAAGAAGGTCAGAGCAGCACTGGGCAAATACTGCAAAACTGCACAGTCTTAACTATCATTTGCCAGGATGTAATGAATGACACAAACCACCTGATTTTGACAAAATCTCGGAATGGAAGAATTTTAGATTTGTTAAATTTGGTTCAATTTGTCTCCAGTGTGTTTTTTTATTTAACTTTTGATACCCAATGAGCATGCTTGTTTACTGTATTCCTACTGGTTAACTGGTTGTGATCACGCATGTTTTTTGGTTCTGACCTTTTACGCGATTGGCTGTGCAGTTTAGTTTGTTACATTGTTGTAAATCGATGTCTGAGTTGGAATGGTTATAAGAGAAAACAAAGAGATTAGAGGTCCTTCTTGGTGAGACTTGGAGCCACGGAGAGTTGGGAGAAGGACGGAGAAGGTTGGTGAGACTTAACGGCAGGCGAATACGCAGTCAAATGTCTACAATGTTGAGGACAGACTGTGCTCGTACCCTGGAGAGAACCTACCAGGAGATCGAATCAGGCGTTTCTCAAAGGATTGTCTCCAATGCTGGAATCTCCAAGTTCTTCCTCGCCACTTCTCTGGAGAACAGCAGTGGTGGAAAGTCCAGGGGTCAGAGAGTAAATGTCCTGCCATGTGTTTCTTCGACCCATGAACTCAGCCAGCTAATTTCACTAATTAGTTCCACCTCCTGGCTAAAGAATTGTGCCAATTAGCGAATCCAGGTGGTTGGAACAAAACACTGGGGAGGACTTTTACTTTCTGAACCTGGATTTTCCACCTCTGGAGAACAGGCACTCCAAAGCCACAGAGAAGCGTGCCTACAGGTTTTATTTTAATGGCCATTTCTGTACATTTTTTATTTTGCGACTATATTGGGATAAACATGTATTAGGGAAGTATTTTGTTCATTAGTTACAAAGGCTATGTGAAGTAAAACAATTTCTTCTAAAACAATACTTATGGATTATCTGATTTGTGGGTTTTGTGATTTATATGGGGGCTTGTGTGTTTTAATATCACCAATGTTAACTACCTGGTAACTTACTGCTATAGGGTAGCTCATAGCAAATTCAACATCTACATTGCTAGCCCAGGCCTCTAGACATGAGTCATAACCAGAGTGAAGTATGGATGTTGCTGTCTCATTTCCATCCAGGGAAGAATTAAAGTTAAATACTGGTTAAAAAAAAATATTCTTTACCCCTACTGGTACAGATTCCCGCGAGGCAGGTGTTACATTATTTTTGTCAAAAATTCAAAATGGCAGAAAAACAAAATGGTGGCCAATGTTGTTTTTGAAAAAAAGTTGTTCACTGATGAGGTCTTTTACAGAGATGCCTGGTTGACCAACCTGCTGAAGAGTTATAAGCATTTAATCATATTTGGTTTTTATCCTATCAAGGCAAAGCCCCTAGTGGTCAGCACGCCGGTGTGCCAAGATTGCTTAACTCAGACATTCAGTGCTTCTGCAGCCAAAGTATGAGTTAAAAATAAAAAGGCTTTGTTTTAGTTTCATTAGTAGACCATACACGACAACTATGCCGAATATTGAGTTTCGCAGTGCCACCATTGTGGCTCTGATCGTTCATTTAACACGCACCCCCTCCCTGCAGTCTCATCTGCAACTACACCCCCCACCCATGACATAATGGACAATATCGTCTATATGGGCATTCATAAAAATATTCTTTCACCACTCAAAAATCATATTCCGTCATAGCTAAACCTGACAATAGCCCTAAAATATGCCAATACAGCAGTGAAAATGCTGTTCGCTGGATAATGAAATAAACAAGACAAAGATTTCAAAAATGATAACATGTCATTCTAAAATCTATATCTGGGACTAAATATTGAATAAATATACAACCTTACGATTGGTTTTACGTGTAGAGATGCCCCTTTTGAGACTGAGTGGTCATATATTGTCTAATCCATTCGTGAAATATACATGCATTTGTGACGCCTGGGTACCTTGCAAAATAGCTGTGCATAATACCACACAACTAATATAGGTTAGTATTGTAAATGGTACAAATGTCTTGCTTCATTTAAGCCATTTTTCAAGTCTCTGTGGTGTTCACATCTGGAGTTATAAAGCTTTAAATAAGGAACCCCCTAAATGGGCAGGGATTGGCCATTTGGTATGTGCGCTAAGGGATTATAGTGCAAGCCATTGGAAAATGTGTAAAAACTTGCCTGGTTCCTCAGGATCACAGACAGTACTTGCATACCAAATTCCGTGAAGATCGAACATAGCATTCATGAGTTACATCTATTTAAGTAAAACCAGGCCACACCCATGACAATTGATTGACGTGTGGCGGCCATATTTTTTTGAAAAGTCAACATTTATTCACGATTATTGTATTCCGACTCCAGAGATTCTTTCTAGCCTAATTTGGTGATTAATGTAGGCTTTGAAATCAATTAAAAATGGCGGGAAAACAAAATGGTGGCTGACATTGCTTCTTGATGCAAGGTTGTTCCGTAGAAGGAGCAGGATCTACTGATATAATTTATAGGATTTTCTCAAAGGAACAGGATCTATTGATATAATTTATAGGTGTCACACACCATGGCTACCCTAGAAGGGACAGAAGAGCTGGACACAGGGAGATGTGGAAATTCTGGATTTCTCTGGCATTTTATTTTGAGAGAGAGAGAGCAATCGGTAAACACAAATGGAAAACCTTTTCCACCCTTTTTCACCCTCACAGGATCTGGACAACAAACAATAACAACTAAAACAACAAAGACAAAATAAATGAAATTATATGCTTCGCTTTTCAGCTTCATGCATCTTCATGCTCTTTCCGTCGTATTGGATCCCCATGTCTCAGACACCTACTGTGGAAAGAAGCACACTTTTAAATCCTGGATTGATTCACAATATCATCCAGGTGTGTACCTACTTAACCAGTAGGCGTGGTCCTCTAATTGCCCTGAATTCCTCCCGCAAACTGAGCCCTGCCACAATAGGATTTCCCCAATACTATTTAATTGACATTTAAATTTATGTTATTCTTATAACGCCACCTATAGGCATAGTAATACTAAAATTGGAATGGGTCCTCAAAATCATGTGTAGCAGCCAATAATGTAATAACTACCGTAAATGCAATAACTGCCAATAACGTAATAATTTTTCCGTTCTTAATGTAATAAAAGTCGATAATGTAATAACTGACCAATAATGTAATACATTTTCTGAACCAATAACGTAATAACTTTTTACATATAATGTTGGCTGGTTATTACATTATTAGCTGGGTTTTTAAAAAATCATAAAAAAATGTAATAACAGGAGCCGATAATGTAATAATATACTTATATCGCTTTAAGTTTTATTTATTGGCTATAAAGTGTCACACTTCCTTGACACTTACCCTTGTTTCCTCTTTCAAATAGCTGCTCAAAAACCTGACCACACACGCACACACACACACACCTACTCTCTCTCTAGGAATTATGACTATTTATTTGTTTGTGGTGCTTGGTTAGACTCCAGCCCTGCCCTCTACTCCTTAACCATTTGAGTACCAAATGAAGTGTGAGCACATATGTTTGCAAACACAGACAATTACTCTTATGTCATATAATATGAAATCTATATACCTCTTTGAAGATGCTTTGACCACGAATACAAAGACCACCATTTCTTTTCATGAAAAATGTCATCTTTAATTAAATGTATTTAAATAACTTTTTCAAACAAACTGTTTCAACCACACTCTTATAGCTATTCAGCACTCTCTACCAAACCTGACTCCTGAAAGGTTACATGAAAATGTATTACCAAATCAGAATCCTTGCCCTATTGACATCCCTGGCTATTTGAATACAGTCATGACAAGCTCAACAAAGAGTCTAAAACCGAAGCAAATGATATCTATAGTTCATTCTTTTTTATTTTTTCCATTTTCTCCAATTTTAGTCGTTATACCAATTCTCTGTGTGTATCACGGTCCTGGTCGATGCGCTATCCTCTGTTGGTCTGGGGAGGGTGTAGACTACCACACGCCTCTGATACATGTAGAGTCACCAACTGCTTCTTTTCACCTGACAGTGAGGCAGAGGTGGGAGTAAGTCACACTTGTGCAAGTCACAAGCAAGTCTCAAGTCTTAACCTTCAAGTCTCAAGCAAGTCCCATGTCACTGTGTTTAGACTCAAGCAAGTCAAGTCGAGTCACTAGTAAACGTCAAGCAAGACAAGTCAAGTCATTGCTCTGGTCAAGCAAGTCACAAGTCAAGTCACCATGAAAGAAGTGCTTAAAACAAGAGAGAAAGGGGCACAATGGCAAGCCATGTCATGAGAAAACTGCACCTGTTAGTGAGTTAGTTAGTTTCTACAACTAGGGATGGGCATGGTTAGGATTTTATCAATACCAATACCACTATTGATACTGCTTATCAATACCAATACTTATCAATACTCTTATCGATACTTCCTAATTTGGAGTGCAAAATACATGTTGTTAAAAGAATTATCAGTACTACTTTTATATTAGTTTGGGCAAAAAATGTTTAACAAAATAGTTCTGTTGAAAAAATGAAACATATTGTTTTCTGAGACAAAACATGATGCTGGGACCAATTGGTATAGATACTGTAAATGTAATGTGTATCAAGAGAATGTTTATTTCTTTAAAAAAAGGGACGGTAAACCATCCTTTATTATTATGATAAAACTGAAAGATGTGTTACCAAAGTTATCTTTGTAGGTCATGTTATATACTATATTTTACAGTTTAGAATTTTGCATTAAGAGGTTGAAAGTTGAGCACAAGGCATAATAGTGCCAGTTTGGTTGAAGAAGTTATTTAAATACACTTGATTAAAGATTATATTTTTCATGGAAAGAAGTGTTGGTCTTTTTTATTTGAGAACACAGCATCTTCAAAGAGGTATAGATTTCATATTATACAACATAAGAGTAATTGTCTGTGTTTGCAAACATGTGTGCTCCCACTTAATTTGGTACTCAAATGGCAAAGGAGTATAAGGCAGGGCTGGAGATAAGTCTAACCATCAAGTTACACAAACAATTAATTCCTAGAAAGAGAGAGAGAGAGAGTATGTGTGTGTGTGTGTGTGTTTTCTCAGAGTTAGGACAAAGATTCAGGGGTCAGGATTGGCCTGGTTTTTGAGCAGCTATTTGAAAGAAGCAACAGTAAGGGTAGGCCTAAGTGTTATGGAAGTCTGACACTTGATAATAAATAAAACTTTTAATTTTTTAAAAGTTTTTAAACTTTTAAACTTTTAAAAGCTAATAATGTAATAACCAGTCAATAATCTAATAACTTATTACATTATGTGCAAAAAGTTATTACGTTATTGGTTCAGAAATTTTATTACATTATTGGTAAGTTATTACGTTATCGACTTTTATTACATTAAGAACAGAAAAATTATTATGTTATTGGCAGTTATTACATTAATGGTAGTTATTACATTATTGGCTGCTACATCATGTGCTGTACTTACAAACCAAAATCAGTAGGAATCAGACATAGCATTCATGAGTTACATATGTTTAAGTAAAACATGGCCATGCCCATGAAAATTGATTGATGTGTGGCAGACATATTGTAGATATATTTTTTGATAACTATTGAGTTTTAGACTCCAGAAATTATTTCTAGCTAAATTTGGTGATTAGGGGCCAAATAGCCCCAGACTTAGCCCCAGGCTAATGTAGATTTTGCAAACAATTCAAAATGGCGGAAAAACAAAATAGTGGTTGACATTGCTTGTTGAGGCAAGGATGTTCCTCTTAAGAAACAAGATCTACTGATAAAATGTATTAAATTTTCCCAAAACCACTGGCAAAGATATGCTATTTGAAATCCAGAATATTTGCTGTAGCGCCCCCTAATAGCCAGCTGATCCCAAACTTTACATGGTAGTACCAATTCAAAAGCTCAATATGCTCACCAAGTTTCATGATGATCAGCCACTACTAAGCTTGTCAAATGGCTGCTGATAACTGATTGGGAGATAGAGGCCATGTTTAAAAGTTATCCTTAGAAAGACCGGTGGGGGCTTTCAAAGAGATGAAGCATGCAGAATTTCAGCCTGATTAGTCAAATATTTGAAGCGTTATTGCATTTAAATGTTTTTTTTTTGTGCCACCTATTGCCATAGAGGCAACAGCTTCGCTGCTTGGACCCCTAATAATAATAATAATAATAATAATAATAATAATAAAAACCAGAACAAAAACAATAGGGTTTCTGCAGCTTCGCTGCTTGGACCCCTAACAATAATAATTAACAACAAAAACAATAGGGTTCCAGCAGTTACTTCAAAAAATATTGCACAGCAAATTCTTAGGACATCATGGCCACCCAGCTAACCTTGCCAAGCAAAACTGAATTTAGTTAGCTAGCTAATAATGGCAGCTACCTAACATTTGCAAACAATGACCAGCCATTTTGTTAGTGTGACCCTGGGGCTCAGGAAAGAGGAGTGAAGAAAACGTGTATTAGGCAAATGGAACAGATCAGGAAATGGAATAGGTGCAAGTAAATGTATGTCGATTTCAGAAAAACTGAAAACTATTGACAAAAAAGGTTCTAGGATACTTAAAAAGTTCAGAGCAAGTTTGGGAGTTCATGTGTAGTCATAAAAGACATGAGGGCATCAGTGAGGAAACATTGAAAAGGGACCAGCGGCCTGTGGACCTGTGGACTTCTGACTACCCGGATCGACCTAAATTGCTTTTAGGACAGCAAACAAATGCATCTGTCAGTTTGTCAAGAAACATATTCAGGAATTGAACATGCCACATGCCACTCCTTCTGAAACTTGCTCCCAAATTGCTGATTTTAAATGTACAACACACAGTCATATAGGAGAAGTATATTCCTGTCTTCCTGTTGATCGAAAGTACAAATTCTTTCTGGTTAATGCTTGCCTTTTGCATGAGTGATAATAACATAGAGATGTATGTATTATTTAAGAAGGAGCTTGCTACTGTGGGACTGTTAGGAACATTGGGCCACTTTTGAAAACCATGGATTGTTTGAAATGAGTTTGAAATCCTTCAGGGGCCATTTGATGTTTCCCACTACAATTATCAGTTTGGTGGAATGTATGTACAAAATTGTGACCAGGAAGTACTCTTGTACTCAGATTGCAGGTGTTAGTCCTAGGTTGGGACACTACAGGCAGATCTTTCAACAAAGATCTATCCAGTGAATGTATATTTTCACAGTATATATTCATACAGAATAAATGTAAGTCATCTAAAATAAGGGTAACTAGTGAATAACAATACATCTTGAAATAAAGTTGTCCCTTCAGAAAATTACTGAATCAGAGTTCTTTCAGTTGCTACAGTTTATTAAGAGGTTAATACAGGTAAGAACAGAAACACTCTTCTATATGCAGCTATATTCTATATATGGTTAATTCTAAGATACCCACTACAATGCAGTGATAATCCCCATGTATTCCTTCCTGATATTTAATAATAAACCCATTCCATGCAAACACTGAAACGTCACTCATAGTCTGTATCTTATATAGAGCTAATTCAGATGTATATTAAATAAAGGTTTAATGAAATTAAAGGGAAGTTTTGCAATTAAAAACCAACAAGCAAACAAAAAGAAAGAAACGAAAAAAAACACTATGTTTCACTGCTGACCCTAATAAGCCTAAACCTAAAATTTTTCTATTGTTTAGTCTTTATACGGTCAACCAGAGGAATGATCATCAGAGGAGTGGCGGCCATGAATCTTCCCGTTGGTTCATCGACGCCTTCGCCGTGATACTTTCTGGGAAGATTTTTCCTCAGGGCACTCCAAGGGCTTGCAGCCACATGTTTCAACGTAAGTGTAGGTGTAGCTGATCTTTGTCCCATCTGGGCAGGCCATCTCCACCTCCTTGCTGCTTGTGGACATCTCTTGACAACAGGAGCATGCGTGAACCATAGAATTAGCCTCCACAGAGTACCTGGAAATAGGAGAAAGTAAAGGAAATGGGATGAAAAACAGTGACTGAAGGTACACCTTTATAAATGGACATCTGCAAATATATTTCTCACCAGCTTTCAACAACGCACTCTATCACGCTTATAACAGTTTCATTCATGTAGTCACTACCCTAAATGTTGAAGGGTGTCTGAAAAGGGAAGTTAGAGTGGTGAGATTAGTTTCCTGCAGTCTGTTTGGTTCTGCATAGCTTTTCTTTTGTGTTTTAGATCAATATTGAGGGATTTCCTTGCAGAAACCCATATATTCTGTTGATAGAACAACTTTAGATTGTTGTGGAACATCTGTATTCTTACTCCAGTTGATAGATGTTGCCTGATGCCTAGTCTGATATCCAGGCTCTTTCTAGAGCATCTGGAAAGGGAAGGTACAGTTTGGGATTGTTTCCTGGACCCTGATTAGTTGTACAAAATTCCTGAAAAGAACTTATCTCATGTCAGAGAGATAACCATATCAGGCTCATAATACCATGGTGATGTAACTTTTTTGCTCCTTCGGAACTTACATGGAGGAGGTTCCGCAGGTGCCTTCGCAGGAGTTGACTTCCACAGGCTCTGTGGTCTTGCAGCCATTTTTCTCCAGGTAAGTGCTGTTCTTCAGGACGTTGCAGTCGTGACGTGGAGTACCTGATGAAGGTAAGTGAGTTGCAGGTCAATAAAAGTGCCATGTGTAAGACAGGAAGATCCTTTACAATTTCTTTTGAAAACATTCCATTATACAGAATATGATATCACAGGGACATATGTGTACCACAAGCACTTTTATTTGTGCCTCATTAGTAACATATGTCAGTGTATAAGGCCATTTAGTAATGTCAACATACATTTAATCAAACTCACAAGATGGGCATTGTGCAAAGTCAAATTAGACAGTGAACGTCAGCTACTGAACAAATAAAGGAAATATGCGTGAGGGACACAACTGCTCATTTAAAGGGAATGTGAAGAGTCTTGATGCACTGTCTTGTGCACTGTCACACCTTTGCTACGCCTCTGACTAAAACCCAAAAACAGCTTCACAATGTGCAGTGCTAGTTGGATAGCTAATCACTGAAACATTTCAGCCAGCAACTAAAAAAGTACTGCTTTTTTACAGATTTTTTTGTTAGTTAACCTCTTCTCCTGACTCTGATTGTCCCGTTGATATATGTGTGAATATTTTGTGCACTTGTCTTGACAGTAACACTTGGCCACAGTAGCGTACAGACACATTTGTGCGATTTGGCAGGTCTGCTTGTTTTCTGCTTATTTGTGAACAAAATCGAGATGGGGCTTTACATTATTTTCTTAACCAAACTATCGCCATTAATGTCAGGCAGTGTTAACCATGTGCATGCACTTGTGAGTGAGTGAATGTGTAGAGATCCATTCAGTCTTGTAACATGTAGATTCTTTCCTCCTGGAATTATCTTGTTATTTTTCTTTATTTTGGATTTTATGTTCAGATATTCCATGTTGTATTTGGATAGGATGAGAAATAAAGTTAAATTCATATAGTGTACTGACTTTATTTGTTGTTGATATGAGTTATTTTATTGTTCATTCGAAAACACTCCAGATAAGATTTGTTTGATTGGCCCAACTTAATTCCCTTCAATCCTAATATATCTTGATGTGAAATGTAAATGTGCAAGATGTTGGCAAAATGCACATTTCAACCCCACTGGACATTGCATAGAGTAGTGAAACACCCTGCAAGGTGTTGGGCATTGTTAAATTATGCTAGTTGTTTTGGCCATGCCTCTTGCTAGCTACATTTGCACCCTTAGAATAGGGCCCATTCTGTTAATTAAAAAAAAAATTAAAACGAAGGTGTGCAATATAAAAGGGGGGTATCAGACAGCAAGAATTTGTATATTTAGCTTCATAAATATACATAGTATATTTATAGTTTCAAGTGAACTGCTGGCACCACTAGTGGCCCTTACTAGGATTTTAGCCATTTCTGAGTTCTCTTTCCTCTTAATGATGTCCCCAAACAGTTGGTTTTGGTTAGCCTAAGGTTTGGCCTATGTCTCTGACTGTTTTTTATTTCTTATTTCTCAGCCAGAATGTGTACACATACGGCTTGTTTGATTACAAATATATGTCTTTGTCCCAAACATTCTGACGTTCACTGTATGTGGTTGGAATTTGTTGACTAAAGGTATGTCAAATTGAAACAAAGCTAATGAATCATTTTGTTACTTACAGGTTTTGCAACATCCGTCTTCATCGGTTTTTTCAGTACCCTGCGGTAAAATACAGGTATGATTAAAATGATTTTGCACTAACAGGGATTTTCAGTTGCTCTTTATATAATACTTGTGGCAACATTATTTTTATGGGAATTTTTATGCTGAAGAAAATGACAACACAACAGCATCAGAAAATTACCTTATTATTGATATTGACACTCTATGAATACTGTAAATTTATTTTTTAATAATCTCTGCTATTTATCAATAGTTTGTTTCTGGGAAACTGCTCTGGGAAATTTTTTTACACCATCTGCTTTCACATGATTCCAGGGCCTTGCTACTGATTTGAAACTCACAGGAATGCAGTTCTCTGGGTTGAATTTAGGGCAGACAGTTTTCTCTTCAACAGGAACCAGCTGATCCTCTATCTTCTCACATTTGTATTTTTCACACTTCTCATTTGGAGGTGTCCAGATCTGGCCGGGCTGTGAGATGGAGTATAGTTAGCCTCAGAAGGTGCAGTAAAACGAACATGTGATTTCTTGAGATTACAGAATTCTGTTAAACCCAATATCAACAATAAACTGACCTAATCAAAAGAGATTATCCTGTTTTCAAGGGAAACTCCCAACAAGCAAAACCAATGCGAGATGGCTCTCTTCAAGAAGACAGTATGGAAAATTGCTGATTGTGTTTGATTTGGACATTGGTATACGAATCGGTCATTCACCTCAAGGATTTGTGTTTCGTTGCCAGGTAACGTAACAACACAGTTCTTCTCCACACACTTGCCACAACACTCACCGGGCACAGCCTCATATTCAGAGCCCTGCAGGAGATTTGCACAACAAACAAAAAAACCCAGTCAAAAAACCCAAGTCTGTTCAACACAAAAACCATAATTCATTGGTGAAGTTGAAAATAGAACAGCATTGCCAAATGGTTTGTAGAGTTGAACATGATCAGAAATAATAAGTAATCCACTGAACCAATTGGTAATAAGTTAATTGGTTCAGTGGATTCCTGTCAAAGGCAACTTCTCAGCTGAAAATGAATTCTGACATAAAACAAAAGTGTTAGGGAAATAACACCCTGTGGTCTCGGCTGTGCCGGCTGGTGAGCTAATCAGCCCAGGTGCTTAAAGGTGTGCTGCTCTCCACAGTTCAGAGCTGAGACAGGGAGCTAACGCCAAGATCGCAGTTATGATTTTCGTTTTGTTTTATTTTGAGCACTAAAGAAAAAGAAAGCAATCCTCAGCTGGGTTGCTGGAGGAGCTGGACCTGGCCGGGAAGGTGGGTCATCTACAGAACAGGGAACTGAAAAGTTGCTGCTCTGTTTTACTTTCTTTTGTCTTTGTTATTTTAGCTTGTTGTTTCAGTTTATTTTTTTTGCCCGGAATCCATGAGGGGGAAGGATGAAGGTGTCCGTTTATTTTATTTCATGTTTGTGTGTGTGCGTTCTCTCTCCATGCGTCAGAAACGGTGTTCCTGCCGCATCTCCCTCCCCAGGGTGTCACGCTTGGCGCGTGACACGCACCTTTAGACATTTTCCTCAAGTTTAGAAAGAAATTTA
>NC_057948.1:4407285-4420580 GCF_018555375.3 Anguilla rostrata
GGTCTGTAAAAGATATTCTACAAAATATTAACCCTGTTTTATTTTTTCACACTGCTGTTGGCTAGGTTTATGTTATATGTATTTTGATATAAAATACTGTCTATGTAATAGATGAAACATTTTCATCAGTGTTTCAGAGGAAGATATAATGTCACTTGGATCGTTGCATGCACGTTGGAGGAAAGTGGAGAGCCACGTACTGCAGAATTGCTGGGTCCTCCACTGCTGTGGCTGTCCACCAGCGTGTACGCACTGTCGCGAGTACTCCGAGATGGTGTTACACAGGCAAAAAGACCTGCTGTTCTGGTCGCAGTAGCACAAGTCGGAGATGCAGGCTTTCATTAAGTAATCGCTGGCCACCAGGTCCTGGCAACTGCTGAAGGCCCGTCCAGACAGCAGCTGCTCACAAGCCGCTCTCTGTAGGGATAACCGCCCGGGGATAAGCACAACAGGTACAGTACTGTCAAGGCACAGAACAACACAATTATTGTGTAATACTTTTACCCCCCCGCCCAAAAAAAAAAAAAAAAATACTGCAACCAAAATTCCAGAAAAATATGCTGCTTTGCAGAGAATGCGAAGATATGAAATCATGCAAAACAGTGGGCTAACCCATAAATAATTCAAATGCATTTATTTGAAATGCTGCCCATTCTGTTACACCCCAGGACCAATCAAAACACCGAATGAGTGATCAAATGTCCTTATCACTGGGGAGGACATGCTGCTTTGTGAAATGAATGGATGTAAAGAACTGAAAATCTATCATACACTTGTACTACACCAGGTGCAGGTTCTTACCAGCTCCACAGTTTTGCACCTCTTTTTAGGCAACGGTGCAGGTTCTTCACAGTCTTCTGTGGGGCTGTCCATCCTCCAGATGTTAGCAAAGTCAATTGCAGATAATCTTGCTCCTGTGAGGCATGAGAAGGTTGGAGGTTAAGCTCTGAATATATATTTTACAACATACATGTGGATAGACATAGAATACAATGCAGTCAGCTCTTTTAGTTAGAGTTTCAGTTTTTTTAGCTGCAAGCATTGGTGAATTTCACAGAGGTTCAGCAAAAACTTACCATCTTTAAAGAACTCGTCATAGGTCTGCACCCCGTTAAAGTCACCGCAGAGCCCACACGTCTGGTTTCTGAATTTTTTGTCCATTTCCATCTAGAACAACATGAGAAATGTGACTTAAACAATAAGCTGAGAGTTCAGAGTTGTATTATTTATCTTAGGAAACTATTCCCTGAAACACAAGCATTATATACAAAACCATGACCTCTGACAGTTTTACATTATTTTAGATTACGTTGTTACATTATTTTTTATTTTGGTGCTTTAAAAATTATTATTATATCATTTTAATATTATATACAAATATTAAAAAGTTTATAAAAAAATAAAGCCTCACATCCTTTTTGGTTTTTACTTTGTAGTTTTGCTATTTGATGATTGATGATGTAGACAATTTTTAATTCGCAAATGTGACCGGACAATGCCCGTTTCTGTCCGTAGCATGCTTAACCACAGAAACTGTGGATTCATGCATTCATGTGATAACAGGACCTTCAACGGGATGTTTTGCAAAATCATGCAAACGTTCACAAATATCCCTGGGCAGCCATGTGTTTAGAAAATCAACTGTCAAGGTTTGTCTTTCCCAAAATTGATTTTTTTGCTTATACTAAACATAATGTAAATGCAGTACACAAGGAATAATCTATTGTGGTTTCAAGATCCTGCTCTCTATTGTTGGAAAACAGCCAGTGGGAATTATAAAAGAGAAACATTACTGCTTCAGTGAAGCAGGAGATTTTTTCTATAAGTCATGCTAATAAACACGAGTGTGACTGTGCACAGGAAAGCATGCTAACATGCATTCACTGGGTGCACCACATGCCTTGTAAAGTACACTGCACACACTGATATTTTTGTGCTTCTGACATTTGTAGAGTTAACAGGTCTGTGCTACAGCATTATGTTTACGGCTGGCTTGAAGGTGCCAGGCTTAGAGACTGAATTGGATATGACCCTCTCTGAAGAACAGGACTCTGCTTGTCTACATTCCGTATCTCCATGCCAACCATATGCTAGAGAAAATCCCCCTACTGGTTGGTTGCAAGATCCAGCTGTTGCCTTCTCATTTAGAAGAACACGGAGTTCATCTCGTGGTCTTACATCAGCTACAATATACCACTCACCTGTCACTACAGGACTGTTAGGATGGTTACAATACATGAAGAGGATAGTTCATCAGACATGTGTGCAGTGTACTTTCTAAGGTTTGTGACATGCTGTGTATGGGAATAAACATAGATGTTGGCATGTTTACAAATAAAAAAAAAAACTACCATGTTACTTTGGTGAACCTAGGACTCAAAATATCACATTTGATTAAGTATGTTTACATCCCCCAGGTTTAGCCGGCCTTCAATGTATTTTTACACAGCATCACAAGCGTCATACCAAGAAGGAGTCATCTTTGTTCCACGTGGCAACCAGGCCCAGCTTGGATGTAATTTTAATGTAAGCGGGGGTCGGCTCAATGAGAACTCCAAGCTGGCTGTATGGCAGCTTGACACTGAAAGATATGGAAGTTGGTTAAAGGCGCAACACAAATGACCAAAAAAACAAAACAAACAAACCTGTCACACTGCCCATGTAATGCTAATAATGTCTTATTAACCACCATTTGAAAATACTTTTTTATATTTGCCATTTAACCAGTATAAGAGGCACATATCACACATACTGGTTAGGCATTGCTGGGATACTGGCTTATTAGGCTTATTTTACTCATGTCATAAGCACAATACTTGATATTTGGGTTAATATCTGAATATTGGTGTGTATGTAAACACAGTCAGTAAGTTTACGGTACTACCCAGATTAAAACTAAATCACTGTTGTCAAATTGATCTGAATCTAAATTCAAACAGTGAATAAAGACATTCTCTAATATCAGTGAAGGTCTTTATTCACTGTTTGAATTTAGATTCAGATCAATTTGACAACATTTAATGAAATAGTGCAATAGCCGTTATATGTGCCTTCTAAACTGCACATATATCAGAAGAATTTTTTTTGCACAATTTTGAGATATTGGCAATACGTGGAATAGCTCCAGGAGGAGACTCTTGGGTCGTTCAAGCCCATCCATGATGCATTGCTAGATTCTCTTCAGATTAGATAATCGACAATCCGAGGTGGTCTGAATGGTCTGTTTTCATTGATTGTAGGGTTAAGATTTCATAGTACTCACTTGATTTTGTTGACGAGGACTGAGTCTTTGAGGAGCTCCACCACTGTCCCGTCCAGCTTCATGGTGATCTTGCTGATGGTGGGCAGGCCGTCCACCACTTGCCTCCTCATCTGGATGTTGAACTCTTCGTAGTCGCTCTTGCACAGAGAGCTTAGGACAAAGTTACAGGTGGATGGCACTTGGATGACGTCCCCATCAAAAGTCTTGAAGTGGTAGTTTCCCCATGTGCTGCAAACTCGGCCATTGTGAGTAGGGCTCACTCCTTGGGCCAGAGAAAATCATCATCATCAATGTCAGATTTTTAGTAGAACATTCTGTTAGGTATTAAATGTCAGTAATAGACAGTAAGTTGTGAGAGCACATTTCCAGACCTTACCTGAGATCAGCGGTATCTTAGTCAGGGTTGGGATGATAGTCACAGACTGAGGAGTGGCTACAACACAATGAGTGAGAAGTTAGCTGTACTGTTTTTTCTTTCTACAACACAGCCAAAACTGTAACTCAAAACAGTAACTCGGGCAATAATGCAAAGCCTTATTGTTCTATGAAATATTCAGTATTTTGCTGTATTCGTGACTTACTTTGTTGTCCTTCTTGACCAACTGTGGAGAGAAGCAATGAAAAAAATGTATTTGTAACATTTTATATTACATATTCTTTATCAGATTCTCCAAGTCACAATAAAAACATGTTTATTATCTTAGATAATAGAAAGTAGCATGCTTTGAGATTTGAGATCTTGTGTAATGTATATTCCACATTATGACCTGAATTTACATTTAGCATGTACTGATGTTTTAACTGGAAAAGCTTCCATAACACCACAAAAACTTAATTTTCTATCAATGACGTAATAATCTGTAATATAATGGTGGAGCTGCATCATAGGAGCATTAATTGGAAAAGGAATGTTAAAGCAGTTCCTGCAGATCTTAGAGTTGCAAAAAGATGTACCGACCTGTCAGCCCAGCAGACAGCAGCGTCCAGGCCAGGAGTCGTAAGAGTGTCCCCATTCTGCTATGGGGCTTGGAACGTTCTCAGCACTGGTGCACTGGAGTAAAGTTCCCAGCCAGACTCTGAGTTTTATATCCCCCAACTTCCTGAGGGGCGACCATGGAACCTTGGAAATCAAAGGCGGCAAAGGTGGGGTTGACAGGCAAATTTGAGTATGTCAAGATGAAAAGTGACTGTTTAAGAAAGTGTACATTCCCTCCCTAAACATTGACATACACAGCTAGTGTTGACAGATTTGTTCCATGCAAATTCTGCCATTTTGAAACAATTTTCATATAGGAACGTAGTTCATGCAAGTTTTTATTTGAATTTTTACTTAAAGATTTTTTTTATTGTTTAGGTGTATCTATTCTCCTTATCTATTGTATTTATTGCATTATCTTTCCATTAACACAGTCAGTGATGTCATAATAATATTATGTTCTTCTCTCCTTTTTGATCATAAGAGATTACTACTTCAGTCCCACTCATCTGTGAGAGGCTAATACAGCATATAGTAAAATAAATAACAAAATAAATGACTGGTAATGTCTAATCATATAGCACAAATACTTTGCCTTCAATGTACACAAAAATGATTTAATGATTAAATCAAAAATGATTATTTCGTTTTTATCAATCAGTTGATGCCAGACAGCATGGCCTCATAGCCAATTGCTCCATGATAGGTTGGCAGGGGAGGAAAATGGAAAAGCCAAGCTCATAAGGGTTTGGACTTCCAGAAATGTATAAAAGACAGAGAGAAAGAAATAAAAACACACACACACTAAAGCACACATGCAATATTCAAACTTCTTGTTGTCCTTGGGAGGATCGATGCCTGGAGCCTGAGAGGCACTGCTGGAGGGCCTAAGATTTTAGTGGGGTATTTCTAGTTATAAAAAAGAAAACTCTACTCCTGTCAATCCCTCCTGTTTTTTGTTAAAACGACAAGCTTTGAAACACAACTTATATTACTCAGTGACCTGAGGTGTGGGCTCACCCCTGCCTAAGGTTGTCTCCCTTTGAGTCAGAACACACTCAGTCATCAACCGTCTTCTGCGATCTGTGGTTTAGATGACAATATCATCATCTGCCAGGAACCCTTGTGGTCATTCCTGTATAATGTTGGGCTCCAGCCTGACTGGTGCTATTGGGGTGGCCTTACACATTGGGTGAAAAGGCTTAAAACACAGCTCATCAGCATCAGTATGATACAGATCAACAAGAGTCACAGCGCAATAACAGTGCCAGTCCCTCCCAGGCCATTTTTCAACCATCCAAACATATCCCAAGTCCAAGAAGGAGTCATGAATTTTCACAACCTCTTATTCTCATCTTCATTGTTGTCAGGAATGTAAGTATAACATTCTTTACAAACCACAGCGCGTGTGCCATTCTGAGATGCTGGAACATAATCCAGAACTGCCCCATTCAGCAATTATATTAAATGTCAGCAGTGACACTTTGTGTTGCTTTGGCTGTATCGTTATCGTTACGGATTCAATCAGCACAGCTAGTAGCTTAGTCTCGGTTATTGTTCATCCTACTCCATATCCTGTAAACATAACATAAGCAAATAGTTCCCCGTCATTAATATCTCTTTAAGATCTATCTGGTACTGGATACAGGGTGACACGATGCCTAATGGCCAGAATCACATATGCAACATAACACACTTTTTCTCCATGAATCTAGTTCCAGTCCCAGTACACCATATAAAGCCTGGGGACATCAATAGCATGGCAGGGGGCATGCTAGTATTATTTTTTTGCACTATAAAATAAGTGTAGTTGTTTTTACACCCGTGAGGTTCTCCTGGCATTTCATAGATTACTTGTTTAACGTTTGGATTTGTGTCCAGGTGAAATTCAACAGTTGTTATATAAGTGCGTGAACTGAACTGTGTTCTTGGCGATAAATAGCTGTACAAAATTAGTATTGTACCTTATTGAACCTGTGTTTTGTAGTTGTCCAATGACCATGATATGCACTTTTGTACGTTGCTTTGGATAAATAAATGTAATGTAATGTAAGTGACATAGGAACACTAGCATAATAAAATGGCCTTCATTTCCACACCACTGTATGTGGAAAACAAACCCAGCAATCAGAAATGTTTAATTCCTCTTCATATATGTCTTAGTTATTGGGTGATAATGGTTCGATTGATAACTCTGTTTATCTCTTTAATTATCGTTGTGCAATCCACCTCTGTGTTGGGTTCCTTTAATGCCATGGAGGGGGTATACAGTTGAGGCTAGCCAGCCCAGACCTCCTGCAAAGGATAGTATGGAAATCCCCATGTCAACAGATGAGCCGGGTGAATTTGAGCCGACTTATTTGGAGCTGCAAACTTAATTACAGCTCAAAAAGGTAGACTATTTGCTCACACTATGAGTTTTCCTGTTTGTACTCCTGCTCTAGTATGTAACAACTCTTGTTTAAACAGTATACGTGCGTCAACAAGCTCAGGTCCATCAATTCCCTGTGTCTGTACAGCACAAAAATGGTTGTCATCACTGTCACCATCTGTCATGGTCAATATAAAATCGCAAGATAGGTGACCACATTACATTAGTTAAAGACAGAATTTGAAAAGGTGACAAGCAACATATTTCAAAAGGTTTTTGGGCACAGGGGTGTCCTGAGCTCGGGTGAGAAGGGTGAATGGGGGTGGGGCGTTTTTTAATAATCTTTTTTATTTGATGGGCATGAGCCTAAAATAGTAAAAGTTTATTAAGTGTGATGATATCACCTGACCTTCCCTTCTTCCCCTTCATAGCAGATATTGAATAGAAGTGGATGTTACAAATGATAATAACACTAAAATAAACTTTTGATAATTGATAAGAGAAGAAAATAATCAGTTATTAATTGATCATCATTGACTTTTCATTTCTGCATTTTTGGTCCTCCATAATTATTATGGTGGTCAGATGTTCTAATCATAATGCAATCACAAGCTGTATTCACAAGCAAAATTGTAATTGCATGTCATGTGCTGTACTTACAAACCAAATTTTGTGAGGATCGGACATAGCGTTCATGAGTTACATCTGGTTAAGTAAAACATGGTCATGCCAATGACAGTTTATTGATGTGTGGCAGCCATATTGTTTTGAAAAATCAACATTTTTTTGATTATTATTGAGTTTCAGACTCCAGAAATTCTTTTCATTCTAATTTGCTGATAATGAACAAAACAGCCCAAGCTACTTTGCTAATGTAGGTTTTGCTAACAATTCAAAATGGCAGAAAAAAAGAATATTGGCTGATATTTCCTATTGAGGTAAGGTTGTTACTCAGGAGCAGGATCTACTGAAATAATTTATAGCATTTTCCCAAAACCATAAGCAGATATATGCTATTTGAAAACCAGAATATTTACTGTAGCACCCCCCAGTGGCCGATTGATCCCAAATTTTAAATGGAAGTACCAAGTCAAGAGCTCAATATACTCACCAAGTTCCATGATGACTGGCCATTGCTAAACTTGTCAAATCGCTGCCGATTGCTTATTGGCTGCTGGCGGCCATGTTCTTTAAGTAGTTTTTAGCTCATCTGAGTGGCTAGTGAATATGATATAGAAACCAAATTCCGTGAGGATCGGTCTCAGCGTTCATGAGTTACTTCTGTGAAAGTAAAACATGGCCACACCCATGAAAATTGATTGACGTGTGGCGGCCTTATTGTTTTGAAAAGTCTACATTTTATTGATAATTATTTAGTTTCAGACTTCAGAAATTCTTTACAATCTAATTTGGTGATTATGAACCAAACAGCCCCAGACTAATCTAATTCGCTAATGTAGGTTTTGCTGAACAATTCAAACTGACAGAAAAAGAATATTGGCCAACATTGCCCATTGAGGTAAGGTTGTTCCACAGGAGTAGGATATACTTATACTTATATGATTCATAGCATTTTCCAAAGACCATAGCCAAAGATATGCTATTTGAAAACCAGATTATTTCCTGTAACACCCCCTTGTGGCTGACTGATCCCAAATTTTAAATGGGAGTACCAAGTCCAGAGCTCAATATACTCACCAAGTTTCATAATGACTGGCCATTGCTAAGCTTGTCAAATGGCTGCTGGTTGCTGATTGGGGGCTTTCAAAGAGATTGAGCATGCAAAGTTTCAACCTGATTGGTCAACGGTTGAAAATTTAACAAAAAAAACCTTGTTTTGAAAAGTCAACTTATTTATAATTCTGCAAGTTTCAGTATCCACAGATTCTTTCTAGCCTATTTGGTGCAAATAGGCCAAATGGCCCCAGACTAGTTTGCAAAAGAAGGTTTTGCAAAAAATTCAAAATTGTGGTATTTTTGCATATGCAAATTAAATCAGGATTATACATTTGCAATGGTTAAATCTCCTCAAAGAACACATATCAATGGAACAAATTATACTCCAGTACCAAACCTCACACTTCGAAAAAATTTGGGCCCCCTTTATCATCGCATTAAACTTGCCTGCTAACTAGTCCCACTAACACCAACACACACACACACGCACACGCACACACACACACACACACACATATTACAATCTCACACCAAAATCTTATTTTCTTCCTCTCATCATCTTACTCCCTGATCTTGTATCCCCTACATCAACACATAAACTCTCCTATTAACTATCACCAATGCTCATGTTTAATTCAACGCTTTCTTTCTTTGTTTCTCATTTGTTTGGTTTTGTTAGGTTTTAGTTCTCCTTTGTTTTGTTTTGTTCTTGTATGTTTATTCATTGTTTTGCCTCTTTGTAATTGGGTGGGGGCGGGTGGCTGGGTGGGTATGCTCTAGGGGGACATGTGGAATATATTGAAAAATATATAACTATTAATGAAGATGTCCTCCAAAGAGGGGGGTGGTGGTGGGCCAATAAAAAAATAAATTAAAAAAAAGCAATTATATATTTGCTTCAGCATGAGCCCAATAATCTGTGGAAAAAAGAATTTTGATTCTACACTATATGGCTCAGGAGTTATGGGTCACAATGTAAATGTCTGCGTTACACTGCCACCATCTGCTCACTAGGCGTCATTGCAATAACCTGAGTAGTAGGGAGACATAGGAACATACCTGCCTGGTTTTAAAGCTCTATGATTTAAGGTTTTTGCTGCCCATTTCATTTTAACAAGTAATAATAATAATAATAATCAGGAAATTCACAATAGGGTTCCTGCAGCTTCGCTGCTTGGACCTCTAATAATAATAATAATAATAATAATAATAATAATAATAATAATAAATAAACAGAACAAAAACAATAGGGTCCCAGCACTTACTATCAAAAATATTGCACCTACAGCAAATTCTCGGGACATCATGGCCAGCCAGCTAACCTTGCCAAGCACAAAAGAATTTAGTTAGCTAGCTAATAACGACAGCTACAAACATTTGCAAACAATGACCAGCCACTGTGCTAGAGTGAGGTTAGCCACTAAGGTGACCCTGGGGCTCATTCCAATCACTTATTTTTACCTCCTTATGTCCTTTCCTCAGATCCTTTCCTAGCTCCTTAGCTCCACCCAGCAGAGGATGCAAGGAATGGACTCAAGGAAAGGACGTGAGGACAGAGGAGTCAAGGAAACATGTATCAGGCAAATGGAACATCATGAAATGGAATAGGTGCGAGTAACTGTATGTCGATTTCAGAGAACTGAAACCTGTTTACCAAAGGATTTCTTGGATGCGTGAGATGAAAAGGTTCAGAGCAAGTTTTGGAGAGTTAAAGTGTAGTCATAACAGACAGGGCATCAGTGAGGGAACATTGAAAAGGGAACAGCGGCCTGTGGACACTTAGGTGACTTCTGACTGCCCGGATCAACCTAAACTGCTTCTAGGACAGCAAACAAATGTATGCATCAGTCAGTTTGTCAAGAAACATATTCAGGAATTGAACATGCCACATGCCACTCCTTCTGAAACTTGCTCTCAAATTGCTGATTTTAAATGTACAACACACAGTCATATAGGAGAAGTGTATTCCTGTCTTCCTGTTGATCGAAAGTATGAATTCTTTCTGGTTATTGCTCACATTTTGCATGAGTGATAATAACATAGAGATGTATGTATTTAAGAAGGAGCTTGCTACTGTGGGTTCATATCCTGTTCAGTTGATTGGACAGTCCACAACTGAGGTTTATACAGTATCGCAGTGGTCCTGTATTCATTGAAATTTGGTATAAAACCAGTGTCTTATCTACTGGATTTTATGGGAGTCTGTTAATATCTCAAAATCTGTATTTCAAACTTGCTCACCAGCTAATGTTACAGTTCCAAACACACAAGCAGCACCACCAAGGCTTAGGAACATTGGGCCACTTTTGAAAACCGTGGCTTGTTTGAAATGAGTTTGAAATCCTTCAGGGGCCATTTGATGTTTCCCACTACAATTGTCAGTTTGGTGGAATGTCAGTACAAAATTGTGACCAGGAAGTACTCTTGTACTTAGATTGCAGGTGTTAGTCCTAGGTTGGGACACTACAGGCAGATCTTTGAACAAAGATATATCCAGTGAATGTATATTCTCACAGTATATATTCATACAGAATAAATGTAAGTCATCTAAAATAAGGGTAACTAGTGAATAACAATACAACTTGAAATAAAGCTGTCCCTTTACAGAATCACAGAATCAGAGCTCATTTCAGTTGCTACAGTTTATTAAGTGGTTAATACAGGTAAGAACAGAAACACTCTTCTATAAGCAGCTATATTCTAAAAATAGTTAAAGCTAAGATAGCCACTACAATAACAACTTTTCCCCTGTTTATTTCTTCCTGATATTTAATGTTAAACCCATTCCATGCAAGTCTGTGCCTTCTATAAAGCTAATTAATATGTATATTAAATAATGGCTACATGACATTAAAATAAAGTCTTGCTCTTAAAAACCAACATGCAAACAAAAAGAAAGAAAAAACACACTATGGTTGACAGCTGACCCTAATAAGCCTAAACTTAACATTTTTCCACTGAGAGAATTGTATTGTTTAGTCTTTATACGGTCAACCAGAGGAACGATCGTCACAGGAGTGGCGGCCATGAATCTGCCCGTTGGTTCATCGACGCCTTCGCCGTGATACTTTCTGGGAAGATTGTTCCTCAGGGCACTCCAAGGGCTTGCAGCCACATGTTTCAACGTAAGTGTAGGTGTAGCTGATCTTTGTCCCATCTGGGCAGATCATCTCCACCTCCTTGCTGCTTGTGGACATCTCTTGACAACAGGAGCATGTGTGAACCAGAGAATTAGCCTCCACAGAGTACCTGGAAATAGGAGAAAGTAAAGGAAATGGGATGAAAAACAGTGACTGAAGGTACACCTTTATAAATGGACATCTGCAAATATATTTCTCACCAGCTTTCAACAACGCACTCTATCACGCTTATAACAGTTTCATTCACGTAGTCACTACCCTAAATGTTGAAGAGTGTCTGAAAAGGGAAGTTAAAGTTTGTGAGATTAGTTTCCTGCAGTCTGTTTGGTTCTGCATAGATTTTCTAGAATTGTGTTTTAGGCCAATATTGAGGGATTTCCTTGCAGAAACTCATATATTCTGTTGATAGAACAACTTTAGATTGTTGCGGAACATCTGTATTCTTACTCCAGTTGATAGATGTTGCCTGATGCCTAGTCTGATATCCAGGCTCTTTCTAGAGCATCTGGAAAAGGAAGGTACAGTTTGGGATTGTTTCCTGGACCCTGATTAGTTGTACAAAATTCCTGAAAAGAACTTATCTCATGTCAGACAGATAACCATATCAGGCTCATAGTACCATGCAGCTCCTTGCCTTACAGTTATGCTTTTTGGTGATGTAACTTTTTTGCTCCTTCGGAACTTACACGGAGGAGGTTCCGCAGGTGCCTTCGCAGGAGTTGACTTCCACAGGCTCTGTGGTCTTGCAGCCATTTTTCTCCAGGTAAGTGCTGTTCTTCAGGACGTTGCAGTCGTGACGTGGAGTGCCTGATGAAGGTAAGTGAGTTGCAGGTCAATAAAAGTGCCATGTGTAAGATCCTTTACAATTTCTTTTGAAAACATTCCATTATACAGAATATGATATCACAGGGACATATGTGTACCACAAGCACTTTTATTTGTGCCTCATTAGTAACATATGTCAGTGTATAAGGCCATTTAGTAATGTCAACATACATTTAATCAAACTCACAAGATGGGCATTGTGCAAAGTCAAATTAGACAGTGAATGTGGCTACTGTACAAATAAAGGAATAAATAGGCGTGCGGGACACAACTGCCCATTTAAAGGGAATACGAAGAGTCTTGATCAGCTAGTGAACTGTCACACCTTTGCTACACCTCTGACTAAAACCCAAAACAGCTGTATAAGGTACAGTGTGATCCACAAGCACTGACTGCTTGTTGGTAGCCTAACATTAAAACATTCCAACCAGCTACTTTTTTACTGCTTTTTTTGTTGGTTAACCTCTTCTCCTGACTCTGATTGTCCTGATGATATACGTGGGAATATTATGTGTGCTTGTCTCGTCAGTAACACTTGGCCACAGTAGAGTACAGACACATTTGTGCGATTTGGCAGGTAAAATTGTTTTGTGCTTATTTGTGAACTTATTTGGTATTTACAACAACAGAATAATGAGAAACAAAATCGAGACGGGGCTTTACATATTTTCTGAACCAAACTATCGCCATTAATGTCAGGCAGTGTTACCAATGTGCATGCACTTGTGAGTGAGTGACTGTGTAGGGGTCCAGGCAGTCTGATAATGTGTAGATTCTTTCTTCCCAAAGTTATCATGTTATTTTTCTTTATTTTGTATTTTATGTTCATATATTCCATGTTGTATTTTGATGGGATAACAAATAAAGTTTGAATGTACATTTGCAAGATGTTGGCAAAATGCACATTTCATCCCTGCTCGAAGTTGCATACAGTGGTGAAATACCCTGCATTTTGTGTGGGCATTGCTACATTATGCAAGTTATTCTGGGCATGTCTCTTGCTAGCTATGTTTGTTCTGTTTCGCTTAAATTGTTGTGAACATA
>NC_057948.1:4420651-4429006 GCF_018555375.3 Anguilla rostrata
CTTAGTTGTTTCAGTCAAAATTTTCTCTGTTGTGGATGGTTTTTTAGTGGCTGTTGGACCTGTTTGAGACGTTGTAGGTTTGACTTCTGTTGTTTTAGGTGGCACAATCGTTGTCTCTGTGCTAATGGAAGGTCTTGAAGATGTCACAACTGGGGAAACTGTGGAAGTCTTAGGTGGTACTACTGGAGTAGTGATTTCTGCTTTTGTTGTGGATGCTGTGATTTCTGAAATTGGAGTTGTGGGTAAAGTTCCTGTTGTAGGACCAGTGGTTTTTACCGTTGATGACAGAGGTGTTTCAGTCACGCGTTTTTCTGTCGTTGAGATCGGTATTTTAACAGTTGTGGATGTTGTTCCCCAAGGTGTGGATATAACTTCTGTTGGAGTAGCTGGCACTGTTGTTGTCTCTGTGCTAATGGAAGGTCTTGAAGATGTCACAACTGGGGAAACTGTGGAAGTCTTAGGTGGTACTACTGGAGTAGTGATTTCTGCTTTTGTTGTGGATGCTGTGATTTCTGAAATTGGAGTTGTGGACAATGTTTCTGTTACAGGAGCAGTGGTCTTCTCCTTTGGTGGCTTGGTTGTTTCAGTCAAAATTTTCTCTGTTGTGGATATTGCTATTTTTTTCGTTGTAGGTGGTGTCAGTTGTGTTGTTGATGTTTCAGTTGTTGTTTTCTGAATAGTTGTACTGGGGGGCTGACATTTGTCTTCACAGCATTTAATTCGTATTTCATAGTTGTAACACATTAGTGGAGATTGATCTCTGTTTTTGCAAATCAGTCCAACAGATGGGCTGCATTCCACAACTTGCTCCATATCTGAGATCGATAATCCTCCTTCTTTTCCCCTGCATTCCACCTCTGTAGGTTTGCTGCAAGTGCTTTGCCCAGACTTTACTATATTTTCAATGGACTCGATGTCTCCATCATCAGGATCCGACGTGGGATAGTCACTATCAAACCAGTCTGACCATGTGCACATAATACATGATGTTGTTATTGGAGCAGAAGTCGATGAGACTAATGGAGTAGATATTTGTGCTTCTGTTGTTGAACTTGTGATTTCTGAAATTGGAGTTGTGGGTAAGGTTTTTGTAATAGGACCAGTGGTTTTCTCCGTTACTAGCCTTGTCGTTTCAGTCAAAATTTTCTCTGTTGTGGAAATTGGTTTTTTAGTTGTTGTAGGTGCTGTAGGAAAAGAGAGTTTCAACTTCTCTCATGACAATGTTTTTTTCAAGGCACAGTTACACAATACCTGGCTTGTATTCAATAAATGTTCAATTTACACTTTCGACATAAAATCTAAAGCATTTGGGTGAGTAGCTTGTTTTCCAGAGTTGTAATTACTTTCAAAATGTCAAAATAATTGACTAATATGCTTTTACCTGAGTTTAGAATAGTCACCAAAATGGACTAAAAGAAAAATTCATAGCATTTTGCTAAGTTATACATTTTTTTTACTAAGGGTTAATGTGTTGACAGTAATACATGCGACTCATGGCTTAATTTCTGCTCATAAATCAAATGTTTTACAATTTTCTCATGCTCCAGAAAAACGGGCTTATTATTATTTTGACATTTTGAAAGTAATTACAACTCTGGAAAACAAGCTACTCACCCAAATTCTTCGGAGGCCTATATTGTGCAATTTCTGTTGAACATTTTTTTAATCTGAAATTTATAACTTTATTTTTTTGCTTCTATGTTTTCTGTTTTAGATGCCCTGACTCAGCAAATGGGGGCAGGGGCAGTCTCTGAATTTGCCTTTGCCCAGGCAGTTCAAAAATGCGCTCCAGACCGGATGGGGCTGGACGCCAGACAGCGCAGGAGTGAATTTGCAAAAAATAAAATTAAACTAAATAAACTTGTTTTTCTTTTACTGATGTAAAGTTGTCCGTTGTCATTTATATATTAGATAAAGCCTACTGTTGAATAATATAGGGCTATAGATATATTTCATAACATTTATCCTGGCTGTAGATTAAGAAGGACTTATTTTTTCACAATATTTTTTAAGTATTAATAGTAATTTGCTGTGGTTTAATATCGGTTGAAATACCACTGAAGTCCCGTTGATCTTTAGATATGATTTCAATAAACTTTGTTTCAATATTAACCGAGGGTGCAAAAGTGATGAAGAATCAACATCGGAGTCCGACGTTGATTCAATGAAATTAACGTTGACAGCGGAACGTTGATTTAACATAGTTTCAATGATTGTTTGCTACCCAGAATATGGTGTCGCAAGAAAATAGGCTAGCTGAAAATAGAAAAACGTCAAAAATAATAGAATTTAAAAAATTAATATTTTACAAATATTGAGTTCATTTAAATCAAGTTTGTGTTTAAAATGTTTAATTTCAATTAGAAAACATAAAAACGTGTTTAATTACCGGTATGCTGCATGAACCTTGAACTTCGCGTAAGTTGACGCAAACTGTCCTATGCAGCGCGAGTAGCTGGCTTAGCAAGACAAGAATGATACTGAATGATACCTTCAAAACGGTCTAAAAAATATGATGAATCATTTCTTCAGTAAGGATTTACGAGCCTCGTCGAGAACAAAGAGGAAAAGCCCAAATGCCTCTTGTGCGGTTATGTGCTGTCTACGGAGAGTATGAAACCAAACAAACTTAAAAGACACTTTGAGACAACACACAAAGAATACATGGGCAAGCCAAAATCATATTTCAAAAGAAAACGTGATCAGCTGACCAGGCAGCACTTTAGAAAGGTTCCCTTCGCAAGGACTTATTTGTGCGAAGCAGGATTTAGCGCTCTTGTTTGCATGATATCAAAATGACTAGTCCAGGCTAGACGTGACAGATGAGATGAGATGCGCGCTCTCGACTTCCCCTGATTTTGATAAGCTGCAGTGAGACGCGCAAGCGCAACCATCCCATTAGACATGGTGAGTTTTTAAATGTACGATCAGTGCCAACATATTGTGCTTTACTGGACTCTTAGGAGTGATTGTATACTAAAATGTAACTCTGTCATATGTAACTCGTGTACATATTAAATATTAAAAAAGTATTCAATAGCAAAGAAATGTCAATATTTTAACTGGCGGGGGTCGCGGAAAATTTCAGACCTAAAATTGGGGTCCTGAGCCAAAAAAGGTTGGGGAACCCCTGATATAACACAACCAACATGGCACACCCCGGTACAGTTCTATTTGGCATAAATAATCATCTAAACTTACCTGTTGTTGAGAAGACAAAGACTGTTGTTGGTGGTGCTGTGGTATATGTGGCGGTGCTTGTGGATTCTGTGGTCCTGGGTGACGTGGTTGGTACTGCTGTGGTGGTGGTTGCACAAGCATACATATCCCTCTCAATTGTTCCATTCTTTCCGCAGACAGCAGTGATGCAACTGTCGTCACCATCGGTAGTGTTGTAAATGGTAGTTCCATAAGAATATTTATTTCCTTTGTATATGCAGTAACAGGCTGTGAAAATCAGAAAAGAGTTATATTTACTTGTCAGATACATTCAACCATGTGTTTCCTCACACCCCATATTTCATTATTATAGTATTAATATAGTTTTATGAAATTTAGCTTCACCGTTGTCATCATGACTGCAGAGCACTCCAGTCATTGCACAGTAGCTGTAAGAAAAGAAGGAAATTGGTTGTAATCTTTCTTCTTGAGTAGTGTGTAAGACATTCATTGGAGCACAGTAAATATTTAACTGGAGCTTTGAACAGTGTTGCCATGATTCCTTTGCTGATATGCAGTACTACATGCACTGTACAAGTGTGGCATTGAAAGATATTTCAAATTAGTTACATTTGCAGCACACAGTACACAGATTTGCTAGCTTATTTACAAGGGAACTGTCACTATCTATAGATTTGGTTTCTTCAGTCTCTTGGTTTGCTTTTTCATTGTATGTCATAGCAGTTTGCAAGTTAATCTATGCGGTTGTTCCCTGCACTTGGAACGGTACTTCTCTCTAGGGTTTTCGACACACTTGTTCCTGGTTATGGTTATACACTTTGTTGTATGTCGCTCTGGATAAGAGCGTCTGCCAAATGTCTGTAATGTAATGTAATGTAAGTAGCCTATGTTTGCAGGAAATATGTGTCAAAGGGATTCCCCTTTGTCAGAGCATTTTCTGTTGAAATACAGGATTACTGGTGATCCTAGCCAGGGGAGTTTTTGTTGATTATCCAAAAAAATCTTACCAGGTCTCACAGTTCTTTGTGGATGGGACACTCTGTCCATTGGTGTAGTGATTTCCCTCCTCGTCATAGCAGCCACACTCTTCACTCGGCACACAAGTCATTGTGGCTTCATCTAGGAATGGTTTGTCTGCAGGACACTTTGGATAGCAGCCTGAAAAGATAAAGTCTGTCAGGATATATTCTTCAATCCACATTCAGTTAAAATTACTATGAGCAGTGTATGACCAGTTACCAGTAGAAGTTAGGCTACTTCTTGAGCTGCCATTTTTTGAACTACTGAATAACAGTGAGGTACTTTAAGGCAGAATTAGAAAGCAAAAATGTTTTATGTCAAATGTGTAAAACTCTGTATAGTGTGATTGTTTATCCTTCAATCATATTACATTAAAGCCTTCCACCAATTCAAAAATAATGTTTGGTGCATAATATGCAGACCACAGTCACCCAAGTTGTGTGTCAGATAAACATTTTTTGCTTGCAATAAAGCATGTGTGGGCGAAGATTAATTTAGCTCAGTTTAAGATAAAATGTAAGGAACATCAACTTTCAATTTAAAAGGACATTTTACCAAAGGCGAATGCCTTCATTAATGAAAATGGGATGTTCATGTTGAGGCAGCAGTGTGATTATAACTACATCCATAGTGATATAACCTCTTAAATGAGAAACTTAGGAACTTGCTAACATGCTGAAGTTGCTAATCAGCCACACAAACTATAGCATCAATAGCTGAGTAAAATGAAGTATGGTTTTAAAATTGGAGTGCAACTACATAGTATGTAAAGGACTAGAGGAAATAAATGTTACCTGTGATAACTGGAAACAGATTAGGGGGGAAAATGTTACCTTCAAGTGCAGGAATCTGTTTTGAGCAAATCCCTGAAGGATTCCTGCAGGTTTTAACGCAGGGGGCTCCACAGGGCTTGTAGTGCCATTCACAATCATCAGGGCCATTGTAGTAATCACAGAACAGAGCTACATGGGACAGAAACAAATCAGTCTTATACATCCATATATTAACATAACGACATAATGACGAGAACGAGCCATTCAGCCCAAAAATTATTTCTAATGTCTGTACGGAATTTACCTTTTGCTAATTTCCATTTATGTCCCCTCGTTCTACTAACAGAACAGTGTAGTTCACTTTGTTATTCCCCTTTATGAATTTAAAAGCCTCAGTCAAATCACCCCTAGGTCTCCTTTTACTAAGCTTGAATAGATTAAGCAGCGATCTTTGCTCATACCCTTTGTCTTTCATATCAGGAATTAATTTGGTTGCTCTTCTTTGAATCTTTTGCGGACCCTCTATATCTTTCTAGTAGTACAGTAGTAGTACTGCTCAGATAATATCCCTCCTACTTCTACTCTTTGTGTTGTACCATGTAGCCAGATGCAAATCCACTCTGAAATACCTCCTGTAATTCCTACCGTCTCTCATATGGATACTTAATCAAAAGTATATAATATCATAAGCATTGTTATGGTCAAATCACCTGTTAGTTTCTTCAAAGAATACCAGAAGGTTTGTAAGGCATGACCTTCCCTTGCGAAAACCATTCTGGCTATCCCTTAGGATGTTGTTATTTTCGAAAAACACTTCTAACTTGTCTCTAATGATAGATTTTTTATACATTTTACATGAAGCTAGTTAAACTGATGAAACTGTTGTTTTCCAGATCAGTACAGTCCCTTTTCTTATATATTGGCATAATATTACCTTGCTTCCAGTACTCAGGTATTTCTACAGTTTCTAAATCTTAAAATACCTGCCAGTGGTTTAAAGATGATCTCCCCTGACCCTTTGAGTGCCCTTGGGTATATGCAATCAAAACCTTCTGCCTTATTTGTATTTAGTTTATGGGAATTATCCAGTACTTCTTAATCCTTTATCTCAATATCTGCTAAGATATTCTGAATATGCCTTCCAGTCTATTAAGTCGCTTTTCCACGTCATGGTACCGGCTCAACTTGACTCGACTCGACTGTACTCAACTTTTATGGTTTTCCATCGGGCAAAAGTTGAGGATAGTACCTGGTACTTTTTTGGTATCACCTCCGTCGAGGTTCCAAGCGACCCTAACGTGTTCGCGTTTCGCCTGCTTGAGCTAACCTAGTTAGTACGTACGGATCGCCTACTTTACTTAATCTAGTTAGCGCGTACAGATTCTATGCTGCACGCATCAGTAGGAGCTAAGGACACACAGCTACAACCACCGATACAGATGTATGGACACACGGAGGACAACAAATAACGTTATAGAGGTGACGACGTGTCATAGCTAGCTACCTATATAGTACGGAGGGCAAAACGGAGCTTTACAATGTCGCCAGCAGTGTATGCGCATGAGCTGGACATTTCTCACAGAAAAGGTAGTTTGTAGCCTTTTTTTTGTTCATTACAGTGGTGGTACAAGTGACAAGCAGTAACTGGTACTGTTCTGTTAGCCTTTATTGATCGTCGTACAGCACTGACCCATAAAAATGTACTACGCATGGTACTTGCTCAATCGAACGGTAAATGTGAAAAACTTTCGCTTACAGTGAGCGCCACCGAAATTTTCTGTCACACCCTCAATAAACGGCAAAACTCCCAGTAGAACATTGCATTAAATCTTTTAACGTTATATATTTTCTGAAAAGTTATCGATTCCGCTTGGCCACAGAGAGTGAAACTACACGATCTGACCGTATAGTTTCTATGTACGTTCCGTCAAAATGATTCTGCCTTGTTGTTTGCTACTTAAACTTCACAGCACAGTCATTGCTGTTATCATGCTTGTAGCATGAAGTGTCTCCTTACAAAATCCATTTCAACCATTCACAAATGACCTGGGACTTTGAAGTGATAAGGCAGTATCAAGTCTCCAGTGAAAATATTTCCCTGGCTATATCAGTCAGAATTCAAGTTTCATATATCTTGAAAAATAAGTTTTTATCAAACTCATATGGCTTTGTTTATCCACTGGGGAGATTGCTTCTTCAACTTACTTTTCCTTAATTTGGAATAAATTTACATTTTGCCTGAAGAATAACCCTTTTGAACCTGCCACACTTTACACTCACAGTCTTGCAGTCAAGAAGTTGCACCCAGTCGATATTAGAGTTGCATCATGACAAAAACGGCCCCTTCAAAAATGAAAAATTCTGGCCGTGTAGGAGGCCTTGTTAGTTAGCCAAAATAAATCAAAGCTAACTGCAGAATGATTGCTAGTACCAAGTGGCTTGATTACCTCTATGCTACAGATTCTGTTGGGTGATTACATAGCACCAGATCCAGAATTGATTTCCCTTTTTGTTGTCAACAGTTTGTCAATTTCCAGTGGAATTTTTTAACATGTAAATAACATTCTATTTGATTCTAAAATTCAGTAAAAACCGCTAAAGCACTTTTGTAACGTATCACTATTATACAAAGACAAATTCATCTACAGTTTGTCATATGGTGAAATGGCACATTTCACACAATGTCAAGTGATGCTCTGATGCATCAATGGCTCAGCTTGCTCTGAATGTACCACAGTGCAAGCTGCAAGTTTACTTTACATTATGGTATTTCTCATGTTGCTCCTCTGATTGCCATTTGTCTCTATGCTGTGATGTTTGGAAGAGTTTTTCTTGCACATGCTGGTTGGGGCCAAATGTTCTATCGGCCTTGGGGCCCAGAACCAGATCCCTGTTGTTGTGAACCCAGGTTTGCTGCTCAGGGTCATATGAACACAGTTTCATTGCGGCACAGGGCTTTTGCTTGTGTGGTTTGCTGTGACTCACGGCAGATTTGGGGAGTTCTCCAGGCGACGCACACTCCAGCTTCGTTGCAGGCCTGCGCGTAAGACGCCACAGCCGTGCCGAAGCACTCACAGTCTCCCCCGCTGTCACACGCGCACGAGTCGCTCACGCACGCATCGTAGTACTGCCCAGGGTCCACCTTTCCAGAACAGTAAAGATTTTCTGCTTCAGCAAATCACTTTTTTCCATTTACATGCCATTTTATACCATCAGAATTACTTTTCAAAGTATGGGAACATACTTTTAAAGCACATTTTTCATTGTACTCACATAGAAGTGGCTGTATAACCACAAGTGAATAACTCCAGATTCTGGATTTGAATCTAAATTAAGAACCAGTCTAGGACCGACCACTAAGTCTAGCTATGGCAGAGATTGA
>NC_057948.1:4429105-4434766 GCF_018555375.3 Anguilla rostrata
TGAAATCAAAAGGTATCATCAACCTCTTTCGCAGTATGTTTACACAGTCAATGTACATATACTCTGAAACGTACTGCAGAATTGCTGGGTCCTCCACTGCTGTGGCTGTCCACCAGCGTGCACGCACTGTCGCGAGTACTCCGAGATGGTGTTACACAGGCAAAAAGACCTGCTGTTCTGGTCGCAGTAGCACAAGTCGGAGATGCAGGCTTTCATTAAGTAATCGCTGGCCACCAGGTCCTGGCAACTGCTGAAGGCCCGTCCAGACAGCAGCTGCTCACAAGCCGCTCTCTGTAGGGATAACCGCCCGGGGATAAGTACAACAGGTACAGTACTGTCAAGGTACAGAACAACACAATTATTGTGTAATACTTTTACCCCCCCCCCCTCCCCCCAAAAAAAAAAAAAAATACTGCAACCAAAATTCCAGAAACATATGCTGCTTTGCAGAGAATACAAAGATATGAAATCATGCAAAATGGTGGGCTAACCCACAAATACGTAAATGCAAATGCATAATTCAAATGCATTTATTTGAAATGCTGCCCATTCTGTTACACCCCAGGACCGATCAAAACACCGAATGAGTGATCAAATGTCCTTATCACTGGGGAGGACATGCTGCTTTGTGAAATGAATAGATGTAAAAAACTGAAAATCTATAATACACTTTTACTACACCAGGTGCAGGTTCTTACCAGCTCCACAGTTTTGCACCTCTTTTCAGGCAACGGTGCAGGTTCTTCACAGTCTTCTGTGGGGCTGTCCATCCTCCAGATGTTAGCAAAGTCAATTGCAGATAATTTTGCTCCTGTGAGGCATGAGGTTGGAGGTTAAGCTCTGAATATATAATTTAAAATATACATGCAGATAGACATGAATAAAAAGCAGTTCTTGAGCTGCAAGCATTGGTGAATTTCACAAGGGTTCAGCAAAAATTTACCATCTTTATAGAACTCATCGTAGGTCTGCACCCCGTTAAAGTCACCGCAGAGCCCACACGTCTGGTTTCTGAATTTTTTATCCATTTCCATCTAGAACATGAGAGATTTGACTTAAACAAAAGTCTGAGAGTTCAGAGTTGTATTGTTTATCTTAGGAAACAGAAAATATTCCCCGAAACACAAGCATTAAATAAAAAACCATTACCACTGACAGTTTGACATTATTTTACATTACATTGTTACATTATTTTTTATTTTGGTGCTTTAACAATTATTATTATATCATTTTCATATTATATACAAATATTTAGAAGTTTATAAAAATGAAACCTTGCTTTTTGGTTTTTAATTTGTACTTTTGCTATTTGATGATATAGAACTATTTTCATTTGCAAATGTGACCGGACAATGCCCATTTCTGTCAGTAGCATGCTTAACCACAAAAATTGTGGATTCATGCATTAATGTGATAAGAGGACCTTCAACGGGATGTTTTACAAAATCATGCACACATTCACAAATATCCCTGGGCAGGCATGTGTTTAGCAAATCATTTGTCAAGGTTTGTCTTTCCCAAAATTGATTTTTTGCTTATGCTAAACATGATGTACATGCAGTACACAAGGAATAATCCATTGTGGTTTCAAGATCCTGCTCTCTATTGTTGGAAAACAGCCAGTGGGAATTATAAAAGAGAAACATTACTGCCTCAGTGAAGCAGGAGATTTTTTCCGTAAGTCATGCTAATAAACACGAGTGTGACTGTGCACAGGAAAGCATGCTAACATGCATTCGCTGTGTGCCCCACATGCCTTGTAAAGGACACTGGCCAATGTCAGCATGTTTACAAAAAGAAAACTACCATGTTCCTCCGGCGAACCTAGGACTCAAGATATCACATTTGAGTAAGGATGTTTAGATCCCCACGTTTCAGCCCGCCTTCAGTGGTTTTTTTACACGGCATCACAAGCGTCATACCAAGAAGGAGTCATCTTTGTTCCACGTGGCAACCAGGCCCAGCTTGGATGTAATTTTAATGTAAGCGGGGGTTGGCTCAATGAGAACTCCAAGCTGGCTGTATGGCAGCTTGACACTGAAAGATATGGAAGTTGGTTAAAGGCGCAACACAAATGGCCAAAAAAACTAAACAAACAAACCTGTCACACTGCCCACGTAATGTCTCTTATTAACCACCATTTGAAAATACATTTAACCAGTATAAGAGGTAGATATCACACATACTGGTTAGACATTGCTGGGATACTGTCATAAGCACAATACTTGACTTGGTGTGTATGTAAACACAGTCATAGTTAGTTTAGGGTATTACCCAGATTAAAACTAAATTATTGTTGTCAAATTGATCTGAATCCAAAGTCAAACAGTGAATAAAGACATTCACTGATATTAGAGATAATCATTGGGTGAAATAGCCGATATATGTGCCTTCTAAACTGAACATAAATCAGGAATTATATTTTTTGCACAATTTTCATGTATTGGCAATACGTGGAATAGCTTTCCAGGAGGAGACTCCTGGGTTGTTCAAGACCATCCATAATGCATTGCTAGATTCTCTTCAGATTAGATAATAGACAATCCGATGTAGTCTGAATGGTCTGTTTTCATTATTGGTTGTAGGGTTAAGATGCAGTACTCACTTGATTTTGTTGACGAGGACTGAGTCTTTGAGGAGCTCCACCACTGTCCCGTCCAGCTTCATGGTGATCTTGCTGATGGTGGGCAGGCCGTCCACCACTTGCCTCCTCATCTGGATGTTGAACTCTTCGTAGTCGCTCTTGCACAGAGAGCTTAGGACAAAGTTACAGGTGGAGGGCACTTGGATGACGTCCCCATCAAAAGTCTTGAAGTGGTAGTTTCCCCATGTGCTGCAAACTCGGCCATTGTGAGTAGGGCTCACTCCTTGGGCCAGAGAAAATCATCATCATCAATGTCAGATTTTTAGTAGAACATTCTGTTAGGTATTGTCAGTAATAGACAGTAAGTTGTGAGAGCACATTTCCACACCTTACCTGAGATCAGTGGTATCTTAGTCAGGGTTGGGATGATAGTCACGGACTGAGGAGTGGCTACAACACAATGAGTGAGAAGTTAGCTATACTGCTTTTTCTTTCTACAACACAGTTAAAACAGTAACTCTGGCAATAATGTAAAGCCTTAGAAAGAAATATTCAGTATTTTACTGTATGTGTGACTCACTTTGTTGTCCTTCTTGACCAACTGTGGAGAGAAGCAGTAAAAAAAAATAATTCATCATATTTTATACTGCAGATTCTTCATCAGTTTCTCCTAGTCACATTAAAAACATGTTTATTATCTTAAATAATAGAAAGTAGCATGCTTTGAGAGTTGCATGTTTTTACAGTAAATGTATATTTTGAACTAGATTTTGAATTTATCGTGTATACTCTACAGTTACTGATGTTTTAACTGGAAAACATCCTTCCATAACAACAACACAAACACTGCATTTCCTATTGATAGAATAATAATCTGGGTATTTTCATAATGATGGAGCTACATCAAAGAAGTATTAATCGGGAGCAAATTTTAAAGCAGTTCCTGCAGATCTTAGAGTTGCAAAAAGATGTACCGACCTGTCAGCCCAACAGACAGCAGCGTCCAGGCCAGGAGTCGTAAGAGTGTCCCCATTCTGCTGTGGGGATTGGAACGTTCTCAGGACTGGTGCACTGGAGTAAAGTTCCCTGCCAGACTCTGAGTTTTATACCCCCCAAGGATGCCAAAATCAAAGGCGGCAAAGGTGGGGTTGACAGGCACATTTGAATGTGTCAAGATGAAAAGTGACTCTGTGTTTAAGTAAGTGTGCATTCCCTTCCTGAACATTGACATTGACAGCCAGTGTTGACAGTTTTGTTCCACGTAAAAAGTCTGCAAACTTTGCCATTTTTAAACAGTTTTCATATAGTAATGTAGTTCATGTAAATTTTTATTAGAATTTTTATTTAAAGATTTTTTTTTTATTGTTCAGGTGCATCTATTGTCCAGATCTATTGTATTGCTTACATTATCTTTACATTAACTTAGTCAGTGATGTCATAATATTATGTTCTTCTCTCCTTTGAGATTACTGCTTCAGTCCCACTCATCTGTGAGAGGTTTAGCTGTATCGGATTGGTACATGGCTAATACATAAGCATATAGTAAAACGTAATGAAGTAAATAATTTGTAATTGCATAATCATATAGCACAAATACTGAGAGAACACAGTGATCTTTTCGCCTTCAACATACACAAACAAGCTTTAAATAAAAAATGATTATTTCATTTTTATCTATCAGTTGCTTTCAGAGTCCCAGGCAGCATGGCATCATAGCCAATTGCTCCATGATAGGTTGGCAGAGGAGGAAAATGGAAAAGCCAAGCTCACCAGTTTGGACTTCTAGAAATGTATCAGAGACAGAGAGAAAGAAAAATACACACTCACGAAAAACACATGCAATATTCTATCTTCTTCTTGTCCTTGGGAAGTTTGATGCCTGGAGCCTGACAGGTCCTGCTGGAGGGCCTAAGAATTTCATGGGGTACATGTTTCTAGTTATAAAAAAGAAAACTCTCCTCCTATGAATTCCTCCTGTTTTTTGTTCGAGCAATAAGCTTTGAAACATAAGTTTTATTACTTGGCGACCAGAGGGGTCTACTAACCCATGCCTTAGGTTGTCTCTCTTTGGAGAGCTTACCCATCAATCGAGTAAGATCTTGTCTTCAACCGTCTTCTGCAATCTATTTTTTAGATGACAATATCATCATCTGCCAGGAACCCTTGTGGCAATTCTGGCCATTCCTGTATAATGTTGGGCTCCAACCTGACGGCTGCTATTGGGGTGGCCTTACACATTGGGTGAAAAGGCTTAAAGTAACGCTCATCAGCATCAGTATTATACAGATCAACAAGGGTCACTGCACAAGAACAGTGCCAGTCCCTCCCAGGCCATTTTTCAACCATCCAAACATATCCCAAGTCCAAGAAAGTGTGATGAATTCCCACAACCTCTTATCTTCATTTCATCTTCATTGTCAGGAATGTAAGTATAACATTCTTTACAAACCACAGCGCGTGTGCCACCCTGAGACGGCAGAACATAATTCAGAGCTGCTCGATTCTGGAAAATTATATTAAATGTCAGCAGTGACACTTCGTATTGCTTTGGCTGTACTGTTAGCTACAGATTCGATCAGCACAGCCAGTAGCTTAGACTCGGTTACTGTTCATCCTACTCCATATCCTGTAAACATAACAGAAGCAAATATTTTTAATATATCATTTTAATATCATTATTAATATTAATATCATTTTTGATATCTCAATTTAGATATATCTTGTACTGGATACAGGTTGCACGATGCACGATCACATACGATTATGGAATCACATATGCAACAAAAGCACACTTTTCCCCATGAATCTAGTTCCAGTCCCAGTATGTCATATAAAACCTGACGACATCAATAGCATGGCAGGGGGCATGTAATTATTATTCTTTGGCACAATAGAATAAGTGTAGTTGTTGTTTTCACATCCATGAGGTTCTCCTGGCATTTCATAGATCACTTGTTTAACATTTGTTTCTGTGTCCTGGTGAAATTCATCTGTTGTTACATACGTGATATAAGAACACCAGTATAGTGAAATGGCCATCATTTCCACTCCATTGTGGGGATGTGGAACGCAAGCCC
>NC_057948.1:4434776-4437276 GCF_018555375.3 Anguilla rostrata
TGTGAGTGTGTGTGTGTAGTGTATGGTGAGTGTGGTGTGTGCGTGCACGTGTGTGAGTGTGTATGTGTATGTGTGTGTGTGTGTGTGTGCGTGCATGTGTGTGAGTGTGTGTGTGCGTGTGAGTGTGTGTGTGTGTGTGTGTGTGTGCGTGTGAGTGTGTGTGTGTGTGAGTGTGTGTGTGTGTGTGTGTGTGTGTGTGAGTGTGTGTGTGCGTGTGAGTGTGTGTGTGTGTGAGTGTGTATGTGTGTGTGTGTGTGTGTGTGAGTGTGTGTGTGCGTGTGTGTGTGAGTGTGTGTGTGTGCGCTCCTCAGTGCTTACCCGTGTGCTTCCTGCTGTGCATCTGTAGGTGGGACAGTTTGAAGTATCTCCTGTTGCAGCCGGGATAGGCGCACATGAACGGGCGCTTCTCGTTGGTCTCCGATGACCTCACGATCGCCGGGGTGATGCCCGGGACGCGCCGCACGTCCTGTGGAGGGGTTCGCCGAGAGAGAGGGAGGCGGCTTTAGAGTCAGAACGTGACACGCGCACAGGAGCATGCGTGCTGTACATCTAGACCGATTCATTCCCGTTCATGGTGACGCTTCTTTTCAAACACACAGTCCATTCACACAGCCGGATATTTACTGAAGCAATCAGGGTTAAGTGCTTTCGCTCGAGTGCAGTGAGCGAAAGCACAACAGTGCCTCACCAGGGAATCAAACCTGCAACCACTGCATCGCATGCCCAGTTCCCTGTGTTGTTATATACTACACTGCCACCCCTCTGGTTCAACAGACAGAAGGAGGAGGCTCCAGAAATGGCCGCTCACTTCCATCTACGTTTTCCACGTGTACAAATCAAACTGACCGACACAGTGAAATACGACTGCACTGAACCAGAAACGCTTTTGTGAACAAAGATAACAGAAAGTATTCCTCTCCTCCTTATTCTCCAAAGACCCGACAATTAATTTTTAAATGAATTAAGTCTCTGTTCTTTATCTCAAGAATCATATATTCTACTGCGCTGAAACCTACACTACAAGGGACATTCAATAAAAAATAAAATATATAATATTTTTGAAAATATTTTCACCGCAACATGTTTTTCGTCATCCAAGACACATATATCATGTCAAAAAATGAAATGCTTAAAACTTTTATTTCTGCTGGGTCTCAGGAGGTCATGCGACGCGACTAAGAATTCACCTACAGCACAGGCCGTGAGTTTCTGAATAAGTGAATAAACGAACAACGTTTTCTCAGTCAGCTGGCGACACTGCATTTGAACTAGCAGAAAAATTACCGACGGAAATCCTTATCTTATCCCGATTAGTCATTTAACCCTTTTGAAGGGCGAGCTTCTCGGGAACGTTCTTTGTCAAAAATTCGAAGTCGGCGTTCTGGAACTCGGTTGCCGGCGGCGATCGTCACGCCGGCGTCGGAACGCGCGGCCGCGAACGTCGCGCCTTTGAAAGGGTCCAGACGGGCGGCTGTGCGTGGAGCGGGCTGCGATTCGGGGGGGGCCCCGCGCGTCTGCGACGGCCCTCCTCTCTCACCCCGGAACGGGCCCCATCTGCTCGTAATTAGCGGCTGCTTAGCATAATGGCCCCCTCTTTAACGGCCTGGTAAGAAGTTATTGATAAGCAAATTGCCAAAGTGCTTTTACGACTCTCACGCTCGGGTTATCTAGCGACCCCGCAGGGACCCCGAACGTCCAAAGTCAGGGTTAGGGTCCCCGGAGCTCCTCAAAAACGTAAGCCATCTGGCCCGTCTGGGCCAGCTGAAATTAAGCCGAGCGGGAGCAATTACAAATTTCTACCGGGTCTTTTTTTTTGTTTTATCATAAAAGCTCTGATTTACTGGCCACGCTCGCCCGGAAAATCTTCCGCTCTCTCTCGCCTGTTTAACTTCATTTCACCCCCCCCCCCCCCCCCAAAAAAAAAAAAAAAAACGACGGAGGGGAGACGACAAAAAGAAGGGGGGGGGGGGGGACGAACGAGAAGGAAAAAAAAGGAGGCTAATGTAAATATCCCGTTTTCAGTTAAAACGTCTCCAGAGATCTCCTCTGGAGAATCTCTGCTTTCGGGGGGCTGCTGACGGACGTTAATTAAGATTTAATGATTTATTAAAGCGGGCCTGTGCTCGGAAACCCTATCTTCGCTGCTAATGGATTTTTGCGAGAGCGATTCCTCTTCCCCCCCCTTTCACTCCGAAATACCTTTCGGGTGTCTCCACCGTTCTGGCAGCCAACGGGTTTTTTTGCGCTGCGTCAGGTTAGATTTTTCTCCACCCCCTTTTTCCCCCCTCTCTCCCCCCTGGGCTCTGGGGCGAGCGGGCCTGTCCGCTGACGCGTCTGCACTTGAGGTTCCTGCCGCCCGCGTCCTGAACTTGGACCAGAGGGGCGCGACCGTGCGCCTGCAGGGTTGTGACCTTTGGGTGACCTTACCGGTGACCTTTGGGTGACCTTACCGGTGACCTGCGGGTGACCTTACCGGTGACCTGCGGGTGACCTTGGGGTG